>NW_026642892.1:0-1335 GCF_028554395.1 Pezoporus wallicus | reverse complement strand
GCTTTGCAACGGGGTCACCATCATTGCAGTCTCTCCTCGGTTTCATACCTAAAAGTCCATTTGAATCCAAATTCTCAGGTGGTCTCAGCTGCCCAGTAGCACAGTGAGTACAGCACGAACGTTTGGCCTCTGCTCCCACAGCAGAAGAGCCAGGATTGAAAGCTGGTGCTGGACCTGTTCAGCACACAATCACCTTTACATTGGTGCCTCCATCATTGCTTCCACTGCTCACTTTCATACAGGAAAAGCATTTGAATGGAATCAGTCCAGAGCCTGCTCTCTGCTGCGCAGCAACACAGTCAGCACAGAATGAACAGTGGCATCTGCTCCCACAGCAGAAGGACCAGCAGGGAAAGCTGGTGCTGGGCGTCTTCAGCACACAGTCAGCTTTGCAACGCTGTCACCATCATTGCAGTCTCTCCTCGGTTTCATACCTAAAAGTCCATTTGAATCCAAACGTGTGGCCTCTGCTTCCACAGCAGAAGGACCAGCAGGGAAAGCTAGTGCTGGGCCTCTTCAGCACACAAGCAGCTTTGCAACGCTGTCACCATCATTGCAGTCTCTCCTTGGTTTCATACCTAAAAGTCCATTTGAATCCAAATTCTCAGGTGGACTCTCTCAGCTGCCAAGCAGCACAGTGAGTACAGCACGAACGTTTGGCCTCTGCTCCCACAGCAGAAGAGCCAGGATTGAAAGCTGGTGCTGGACCTGTTCAGCACACAATCACCTTTACAATGGTGCCTCCATCGTTGCTTTCACTGCTCACTTTCATACAGGAAAAGCATTTGAATGGAATCAGTCCAGAGCCTGCTCTCTGCTGTCAGCAACACAGTCAGCACAGAATGAACAGTGGCATCTGCTCCCACAGCAGAAGGACCAGCAGGGAAAGCTAGTGCTGGGCCTCTTCAGCACACAAGAAGCTTTGCAACGGTGTCACCATCATTGCAGTCTCTCCTCGGTTTCATACCTAAAAGTCCATTTGAATCCAAATTCTCAGGTGGTCACTCTCAGCTGCCCAGCAGCACAGTGAGTATAGCACGAACGTTTGGCCTCTGCTCCCACAGCAGAAGAGCCAGGATTGAAAGCTGGTGTTGGGCCTGTTCAGCACACGATCCCGTTTACATTGGTGCCTCCATCGTTGCTTTCACTGCTCACTTTCATACAGGAAAAGCATATGAATGGAATCAGTCCAGAGGCTGCTCTCTGCTGCGCAGCAACACAGTCAGCACAGAAAGAACAGTGGCATCTGCTCCCACTGCAGAAGGTCCAGCAGGGAAAGCTAGTGCTCAGCCTCTTCCGCAAACATTCAGCTTTGCTACGGTGACACCATCATTG
>NW_026642891.1:0-1370 GCF_028554395.1 Pezoporus wallicus | reverse complement strand
CGGTCCCTCTCCAGGCCCCGTTGTGAAGCCAAACCGGGTCCCGGGGCTCCCCCGTACCCACACCCGGTACCAGCCCCTGGGGATGCTCCCGGTTCCCGGCTCCCCGGTGCTGCAGCCCCCCGTGTTTCCGTTCCAGGTGCCCCCATCTCCGCCTTCCCCGGTGCTGCGGCTCCCCAGCGCTCCCGGTGCCCGCGGTTCCCCGGTGCTTCCTCCCCTGCATCCCCCGCTGTGTTCCCGGGACATCCCCGGTGCCCACGGCTTTCCCGTTTCCCCGCTGCTCCCGGTGCCCACCGGCCCCCGGTGCCAGCGGTTTCCCGTTCCCCGGTGCCTTGGATCCCCGTTGCTCCCGGTTCCCCAGGCCCGCAGCTCCCCCGGTGTCCCCCGTTCCCCGGTGCCTCTGCTCCCCGTCGCTCCCGGTTCCCCAGGCCCGCAGCTCTCCCGGTGTCCCCGCTTCCCTGGTGCCTTGGCTCCCCGTCGCTCCCGGTTTCCCGATGCTCCTGGTTCCCCGGTGTCCCCGGTCCCCCGTTCCCCGGTGCCTTCTCTCCCCCGTCGCCCAGTGCTCCCGGTTCCCCCTTCCCTTGTCTCCCTAGAGCTCCTGGCTCCCCGGTTCCCCGTTCCCTAGCGCCGCTTCTCTTCCACCTCTCCCGGTTCCCCGGTGCCGCTGCTTCCCGGGTGCTCCGCTTCCCCGTTCCCCGGTGCCTTGTCCCCCGGGTTCCCCATCTCCCCGCTGCTCCCGGTTCCCCGGTGCTCAGGGCTCCCCGCTTCCCCCGTTCCGTGGCTCCCGCTTCCCCGGTGCGGCCGGTACCGATGGTGGAGATGTGCGCGGGGTGGAACTGGTTGTCGGTGAAGCGGCAGAGCAGGCAGGTCTTGCCCACGCCCGAGTCTCCCAGCAGCAGCAGCCGGAACAACACGTCGTACTGCTTGGCCATGGCCGCACCGGGGCCGCCGCCGCCGGTAACCGGGGCCGGGAGCGCTGCGCCGCCGCCACCGCCACCGCGCCGGGCTGGCACCGGGGCGGGGCGAGGGCTGGGGGCGGGTGCAAGAGGGGATGTGGGGGGAGACACCGGGGATGGAACGGGGATGGACCGAGGGATGCAGGGATGGAGCGGGGATGGAGCGGGGATGGAACGGGGATGGAACGGGGATGGAGCGGGGATGGAGCGGGGATGGAGCGGGGATGGAACGGGGGATGCAGGGATGGAGCGGGGATGGAGCGGGGATGGAACGGGGGATGCAGGGGGGATGGAGCGGGGATGGAGCGGGGATGGAACGGGGATGGAACGGGGAGAGCAGGGATGGAGCGGGGATGGAACGGGGATGGAGCGGGGATGCAGGGATGGAGCGGGATGCAGGGATGGAGCGGGGATGGA
>NW_026642890.1:0-1346 GCF_028554395.1 Pezoporus wallicus | reverse complement strand
TGTTGGACCCCCCGGACCTGCTCATCTGTGTTGGATTTGGGGGTGCAGGGACCCCCCCCCCCAGTGGACCTAGAGCTCCCATGCATGGGCAGAATGAGGACCTGAGCTGTTGGGGGGCTCCTGGGTCACTTTGGGGTCTGACAGGACCGTGGGCTCCAGAGGGGGGGTAACGGGAATGGGACGGGACAAGGGCAGCCCCACAAGGTCAGAGAAGCAGGAATGTCACCAGTGCTGTCACACAGCGCCCGCCCCGCTGCCACCAGGGGAAGGTCACACACGGTGTCCTGTGGGCACCGGGATGGGCTGCACGTCCCCTGTGCTGCCCCATCCCATCCTGCTCCGTTAACCAGCCCTGCCCCACACGCTCCTCCTTGTCCCTTCCTCCCTCCTGCCCATCGGCTCGCTGCTGCTTTGGGTGGATTTGTGCTGTTTGGGGGTATTGGTGGCCAAAGCAGCAGCCAGAAAGCCCCATCTGGGTCCCTTTAGGAACCAGAGGTGGGAACTGGGGACCTCTTTGGACTGGGAGGGGAGAACGTGATGCTGAGAGGAAGAGCTTGGAGATTTCTTGGTTTTGCCCCTATTCCAAACCCTGAAAACCCCACTCCAGACCCAAACCCAGCCCTTCTTGTCCCAAAGAACTCTCCTGTACCAAGGGACCCCCCAGCACCACCTCTCACCCCATGCACTGAAGGGGACACTGCTCTGCCTGTGGTGCTCTTTGTGTTCCCCCCCCTCCATGCTCAGCACAGCCCAGGGCTGGCACTGGGAGGCACGGAAAGGGGCCGGGGCAGAGGGACGTGGCCCTGGAGCTCAGTTACATCAATTGCTGTGGCTTTAAGGCTGGTGTCACCGTGTGGGGCACTGCCAGCACCGGGGGTTCTGTGCTCCTGGCTCCCAGTGTCCCAGCTCCGGAGCTGTGCATCGCTCACCTGGGATGTGGAGCTGTTGGAGCGAGGCCAGAGGAGGCCGTGGGGATGCTGCGAGGGCTGGAGCAGCTCTGCTCTGGAGCCAGGCTGAGAGAGCTGGGCTGGGGCAGCCTGGACAAGAGAAGGCTCCTGAAGGGGAGACCTGAGAGCAGCTCCAGTGCCTGAAGGGGCTGCAGGAAAGCTGGAGAGGGGCTTGGGACAAGGGATGTAGGGACAGGCCAAGGGGAATGGCTTTAACCTGCCAGAGGGGAGACTGAGCTGAGCTCTTAGGCAGAAGCTCTTCCCTGTGAGGGTGCTGAGGCGCTGGCACAGGGTGCCCAGAGAAGCTGTGGCTGCCCCATCCCTGGCAGTGTTCAAGGCCAGGTTGGACACAGGGGCTTGGAGCAAGCTGCTCCAGTGGAAGGGGTCCCTGCCCGTGGC
>NW_026642889.1:0-1356 GCF_028554395.1 Pezoporus wallicus | reverse complement strand
AGCACGATGGGGAAATGTGGGATCTGAGCACGACGTGAATGGTATGGAATAAGGGGTGGATAATGTCCTGGGTTCAGCAGTAGCAGTCATGTTTTTTCCTTTGTGGTAGCTGGTGCAGTGCTGTGTTTTGACTTCCAGCCTGAGAACAGTGTTGGTGAAGCCGATGTTTTCAGTTGTTGCTAAGTGATGTTTACCCTGACCAAGGACTTTGTGAGGCTCATGCTCTGCCAGGGAGGAGGGGAAGGTGTGAGGAAGCAGAGATGGGGCGCCTGACCCGGGGTAGCCAGGAAGGTATTCCATATCACAGCACGTCATGGCTGGGGTGAGGGGTAACTGGGAGTTACCCGGAAGGATACGGGCTTCCGGGTGGACCTCGTTTTCTTGGCCGGTGGTATCGTATCCTCTTCCCTTGTTATTTTCTCTTATCATTGTTGTAGTTGATAGTAGCAGTGGTGATTTGTGTTGTACATTGGTTGCTGGACTGTTCTTGTCTCAACCCGTAGGAGTTGCACTCTTTCGATCCTCCCTCCCTGTTCCTCCGGGAGTGGGGAAGGGGAGAGCCCCGGTGGGGGGGGGGGGGACGGACCTCGATTCTTGTCAGCTCGGCACCACTCACTGGGAGTGAGTGAACAAGTTGCCTGACTGGGTTTAAACCACGACACCAGTGTAATAATTGAAATAAAAAAATATAATATTTTTTAATAAGGTAAGAGAGTATACAACTCCAGTAATGGTTGTGATGCAGAATGCACTTATTCACTCCCCCTTGACTAATGCCTTTCCCTTCCCTGCGCATAAATCAGAGTCTCCCAGCCAGCTTTTCCCATGTAGGGAGCACAACATTCTATGTTATGTAAAACCCTTTGTCTAGTTTGGGTCACATGACCTAGCTGTGCTCTCTCCCAACTTCTTCTGGACCTCCTCACTGGCAGAGCATGAGACTGAAAATCATTGATAAGGTTAAGCACTACTTAGCAGCAACTAAAACATTGGTGTATTATCAACGCAGTTCTCGGACTAAAGCCAGAACACAACTCTATGCCAGGTACTAAGAAGTAATTAACTCTGTCCCAGCTGAAGCCATGACATTTCCTTGTGCCAGGTGTTTGTAAGCGGCGAGGAGAAGCAGACAAGCCAACCAACCCAATATGGGTGATAAGCAACTTCTACTTTATTTGTGACACAGTTCACACATATATAGGAGTGGTATTCAGCCACTCCTTCTTGGCACAACAGTATTGGTTAGCCCCCCACAACTTCCTCCACATTCTCCTCCTAGGTCCGGTGTCCGGCCACCTGTGAGGGCCACCCCCTGCCTTGCTTGCACAGTCCTGCAGAACTCTATCGTCCTGCTCT
>NW_026642888.1:0-1351 GCF_028554395.1 Pezoporus wallicus | reverse complement strand
ACCAGCTTTCAATCCTGGCTCTTCTGCTGTGGGAGCAGAGGCCAAACGTTCGTGCTGTACTCACTGTGCTGCTGGGCAGCTGAGAGAGACCACCTGAGAATTTGGATTCAAATGGACTTTTAGGTATGAAACCGAGGAGAGACTGCAATGATGGTGACACCGTAGCAAAGCTGCTTGTGTGCTGAAGAGGCCCAGCACTAGCTTTCCCTGCTGGTCCTTCTGCTGTGGGAGCAGATGCCACTGTTCATTCTGTGTTGACTGTCTTGCTGCCAGCAGGGAGCAGGCTCTGGACTGATTCAATTCAAATGCTTTTCCTGTATGAAAGTGAGCAGTGAAAGCAACGATGGAGGCACCAATGTAAAGGTGATTGTGTGCTGAAGAGGTCCAGCACCAGCTTTCAATCCTGGCTCTTCTGCTGTGGGAGCAGAGGCCAAACGTTCGTGCTGTACTCACTGTGCTGCTGGGCAGCTGAGAGAGACCACCTGAGAATTTGGATTCAAATGGACTTTTAGGTATGAAACCGAGGAGAGACTGCAATGATGGTGACACCGTTGCAAAGCTGCTTGTGTGCTGAAGAGGCCCAGCACTAGCTTTCCCTGCTGGTCCTTCTGCTGTGGGAGCAGATGCCACTGTTCATTCTGTGCTGAATGTGTTGCTGCGCAGCAGAGCAGCCTCTGTACTGATTCCATTCAAATGCTTTTCCTGTATGAAAGTGAGCAGTGAAAGCAACGATGGAGGCACCAATGTAAAGGTGAGTGTGTGCTGAACAGGTCCAGCACCAGCTTTCAATCCTGGCTCTTCTGCTGTGGGAGCAGATGCCAAACGTTCATGCTGTACTCACTGTGCTGCTGGGCAGCTGAGAGAGACCACCTGAGAATTTGGATTCAAATGGACTTTTAGGTATGAAACCGAGGAGAGACTGCAATGATGGTGACCCCGTTGCAAAGCTGCTTGTGTGCTGAAGAGACACAGCACTAGCTTCCCCTGCTGGTCCTTCTGCCGTGTGAGCAGATGCCACTGTTCATTGTGTGCTGGCTGTGTTGCTGCCAGCAGGGAGCAGCCCCTGGACTGATTCCATTCAAATGCTTTTCCTGTATGAATGTGAGCAGTGAAAGCAACGATGGAGGCACCAATGTAAAGGTGATTGTGTGCTGAACAGGTCCAGCACCAGCTTTCAATCCTGCCTCTTCTGCTGTGGGAGCAGAGGCCAAACGTTCGTGCTGTACTCACTGTGCTGCTGGGCAGCTGAGAGACACCACCTGAGAATTTGGATTCAAATGGACTTTTAGGTATGAAACCGAGGAGAGACTGCAATGATGGTGACCCCGTTGCAAAGCTGCTTGTGTTCTGA
>NW_026642887.1:0-13348 GCF_028554395.1 Pezoporus wallicus | reverse complement strand
ATGGGGCTGGGGTTGACCCATAGGGGCATGAAATAGGGGGCAATGGAAGACCTTCAAGACCATTGAGGTGTTGGGGGTCAACAAGGAACTATGGGCTGGGCTGGGGTTGACCCATAGGGGCATGAAATAGGGGCAATGGAAGACCTTCAAGACCATTGAGGTGTTGGGGGTCAACAAGGGACTATGGGGCTGGGGTTGACCCACAGGGCCAGGGTTGACCCATAGGGCCATGGAACGGGTAGCAACGAAAGACCTTCAAGTCGCCGAAGCCTTGAGGCTCAACAAGGCGCTATGGGGCTGGGCTTGACCCCTAGGACCACGGCACGACTTGAACCCCCCCAAAGCCCCGCTGTGGGTCTCTATGGGGCGGGATTCACCTGCACCACGTCCCCACAGGAGGCGGCCAAGAGCCCGCGTTGGCTGAAGTCGAGGTGCGCGGCGCCCAACGGCAGCACCAGCTCGTGGAGCGCCTTATAGGTGCGTAGGTCGAAGAGGCGGAGCTTGCGGTCCAACCCGGCCGAGGCCATGTATCTGTGGGGCACGCACCCCATAGAGATCACCCCATAGAGGTCACCCCCATAGCCCCCCATAGGAGACACAAGGAACGGCCCCCAACGCTTACGGGGGGGTCCCAAGGGGGTTTGGGGGGTCACAAAGGGGTTTGGGGGGGGGTCCAAAGGGGTTTGGGGGGTCTTAAAGGGGGTTTGGGGGGTCACAAAGGGGTTTGGGGGGGGGTCCTAAGGGGTTTGGGGGGGTCTTAAAGGGGTTTGGGGGGGTCCAAAGGGGTTTGGGGGGGTCCAAAGGGGTTGGGGGGGTCCTAAGGGGTTTGGGGGGGTCCAAGAGGGGTTTGGGGGGTCCTAAGGGGGTTTGGGGGGGTCCAAAGGGGGTTTGGGGGGGTCACAAAGGGGTTTGGGGGGTCCTGAAGGGGCTTGTGGGGGTTCAAAGATGGTTTGGGGGGTCTCAAAGGGGTTTGGGGGGGTCCTAAAGGGGTTTCAGGGGGTTTAAAGGGGTTTCAGGGGGTCACAAAGGGGTTTGGGGGGGGTCACAAAGGGGGTTTGGGAGGGTCTTAAATGGGTTTGGGGGGTCTTAAAGGGGTTTGGGGGGAACACAAAGGGGTTTGGGGAGGGACAGAAAGGGGTTTGGGGGGGTCCAAAGGGGGTTTTGGGGGGGACACAAAGGGGTTTGGGGGGGGTCCTAAAGGGGTGTGTGGGGGTTCTAAAGGGGCTTGGGGGGGGTCCAAGAGGGGTTTGGGGGATCCTAAGGGGGTTTGGGGGGGTCCTAAGGGGGTTTGGAGGGGCACAAAGGGGTTTAGGGGGGTCCAAAGGGGGTTTGGGGAGGAACACAAAGGGGTTTGGGGGGGTCCTAAAGGGGTTTGGGGGGGTCCTGAAGGGGTTTGGGGGGGTCCTGAAGGGGCTTGGGGGGGGTTCAAAGATAGTTGGGGGTGTCTCAAAGGGGGCTTGGGGGTGTCCAAGAGGGGTTTGGGGGGGCACAAAGGGGTTTGGGGGGGTCCCAAAGGGGTTTGGGGGGGTCCCAAAGGGGGTTTGGGGGGGCTTAAGGGGTTCGTCCCCCCCCCACCGTTGCCGTGTCCCAGGTGCACGACGGCGTTGGCCGGGTTCTGCCCCATGGCCGCGGGGCGCCCGGCGCGGGTGCTGAGCGCCGCCACCTCCGTGCCCAGCGAGACGTCCACGTAGTGCAGGGAGCCCCGCGCGCTCTGCGGGAGACAGCGACGGGAGCAAAGTGAGACCGAAACGGGGCAAAAACGGCTGAAAGCGAGCAAAAAACGGCCCAAAACGGCACAAAATGAGACAAAACGGTGCAAAATGAGACAAAAACGGTGCAAAATGAGACAAAACGGCTGAAATTGAGCAAAAAACGGCCCAAAACGGCTCAAAATGAGACAAAACGGTGCAAAATGAGACAAAAACGGTGCAAAATGAGACAAAACGGCTGAAACCGAGCAAAAAACGGCCCAAAACGGCTGAAACCGAGCAAAAAACGGCCCAAAACGGCACAAAATGAGACAAAACGGCTGAAACCGAGCAAAAAACGGCCCAAAACGGCACAAAATGAGACAAAACGGCTGAAACCGAGCAAAAAACGGCCCAAAACGGCTCAAAATGAGACAAAACGGCTCAAAATGAGACAAAAACGGTGCAAAATGAGACAAAACGGCACAAAATGAGACGAAACGGCACAAAACGGCCCAAAATGAGACAAAAACGGCGCAAAATGAGACAAAACGGCACAAAATGAGACAAAACGGCCCAAAATGAGACAAAACGGCCCAAAATGAGACAAAACGGCCCAAAATGAGACAAAACGGCCCAAAACGGCACAAAATGAGACAAAACGGCCCCAAATGAGACAAAAACGGCGCAAAATGAGACAAAACGGCACAAAATGAGACGAAACGGCACAAAACGGCCCAAAATGAGACAAAAACGGCGCAAAATTAGACAAAACGGCCCCAAAATGAGACAAAAACGGCACAAAATGAGACGAAACGGCCCAAAACGGCTCAAAATGAGACAAAAACGGTGTAAAATGAGACAAAACGGCACAAAATGAGACAAAACGGCCCAAAACGGCCCAAAATGAGACAAAAACGGCACAAAATGAGACAAAACGGCCCAAAATGAGACAAAACGGCCCAAAACGGCACAAAATGAGACAAAACGGCCCAAAATGAGACAAAAACGGCGCAAAATGAGACAAAACGGCACAAAATGAGACGAAACGGCACAAAACGGCCCAAAATGAGACAAAAACGGCGCAAAATTAGACAAAACGGCCCCAAAATGAGACAAAAACGGCACAAAATGAGACGAAACGGCCCAAAACGGCTCAAAATGAGACAAAAACGGTGTAAAATGAGACAAAACGGCACAAAATGAGACAAAACGGCCCAAAACGGCCCAAAATGAGACAAAAACGGCACAAAATGAGACAAAACGGCACAAAATGAGACAAAACGGCCCAAAATGAGACAAAAACGGCACAAAATGAGACAAAACGGCCCCAAAATGGCCCAAAATGAGACAAAACGGCTGAAATCGAGCAAAAAACGGCCCAAAACGGCACAAAATGAGACAAAAACGGCCCAAAATGAGACAAAATGGCACAAAATGAGACAAAACGGCCCAAAATGAGACAAAACGGCTGAAATTGAGCAAAAAACGGCCCAAAACGGCACAAAATGAGACAAAAACGGCCCAAAATGAGACAAAACGGCCCAAAATGAGACAAAACGGCTGAAATTGAGCAAAAAACGGCCCAAAACGGCCCAAAATGAGACAAAACGACTGAAATTGAGCAAAAAACGGCCCAAAACGGCCAAAACCAGCCCCAAACCGGCCCCAAATGAGCCAAAAACGGCCCAAATAGACTCAAAACGGCCCAGAACAAGACAAAACAGCTGAAATTGAGCCAAAAATGGCTGAAAGTGAGCCAAAAACGGCTGAAATTGACCCAAAACCGGCACAAAATGATAAAAAATGAGCCAAAACCAGACCAAATTAAGGCAAAAAACGGCTGAAATTGAGCCAAAAACGGCGCAAAATGAGCCAAAATTGAGCCCAAAACGGCCGAAATTGAGCCGAAACTGGCCCAAAATGAGCCAAAACCAACCGAAATAGACCCCCCCATCCCCCACCTTTCTCCCCCCATCCCCCCCCTTTCTCCCCCCCATCCCCCACCTTTCTCCCCCCATCCCCCCCCTTTCTCCCCCCCATCCCCCACCTTTCTCCCCCCATCCCCCCCCTTTCTCCCCCCACCCCCTCCCACCCCCCACCTTTCTCTCCCCCATCCCCCCCCTTTTCTTCCCCCATCCCCCCCTTTCTCCCCCCCATCCCCCCCCTTTCTCCTTTCTGCCCCCATCTCCCCCCATCCCCCCCCTTTCTCCCCCCACCCCCTCCCACCCCCCACCTTTCTCTCCCTCATCCCCCTTTTCTCCCCCCATCCCCCCTTCCCCCCATCCCCCACCCTTTCTCCCCCCCACCCCCTCCCATCCCCCCTTCCCCCCATCCCCCCCTTGCTCCCATCCCCCCATCCCCCCCTCCTCCCCCCATCCCCCCCTTCTCCCCCCACCCCCTCCCATCCCCCCTTTCTCCCCCCACCCCCTCCCATCCCCCACCTCCTCCCCCATCCCCCCTTTCTCCCCCCATCCCCGTCCTTCTGCCCCTTTCTCTTCCGCTTTTCCCCCCATCCCCCACCTTTCTCCCCCCAACCCCCTCCCATCCCCCCCTTTTCTCCCCCTCCCCCCCCCCCGCCCCTCCCCCCCCCGCACCGCCGTTGCCAGCAGGAAGTGGTGGGGCAGGAAGCGCATGCGCAGGGGGCGGGGGCAGCCCTTGAGGACGCTCAGCTCCAATCCGAGGCCGTCGTAGACGTGGAGCCAATGGCGGTGGGCGACGGCCACGAGGGACTCGGAGTGAAGCCACCTGGGGGTGTGGGGCAGCTGTGGGGCACAGGGACTTGTGGGGCACAGGGACTTGTGGGGCAGGTGTGGGACACGGGTACTTGTGGGGCAGCTATGGGACACGGGTACTTGTGGGGCAGCTGTGGGGCACAGGGACTTGTGGGGCACAGGGACTTGTGGGGCAGGTGTGGGACACGGGTACTTGTGGGGCAGCTATGGGGCATTGGTACTTATGGGGCAGGTGTGGGGCACGGGTACTTGTGGGGCAGCTGTGGGGCACGGGTACTTATGGGGCACAGGGACTTGTGGGGCAGCTATGGGACACAGGTACTTGTGGGGCACAGGGACTTGTGGGGCAGCTATGGGGCACGGGTACTTGTGGGGCACAGGGACTTGTGGGGCACAGGGACTTGTGGGGCAGGTGTGGGACACGGGTACTTGTGGGGCAGCTGTGGGGCACGGGTACTTATGGGGCACAGGGACTTGTGGGGCAGCTATGGGACACAGGTACTTGTGGGGCACAGGGACTTGTGGGGCAGCTATGGGGCACGGGTACTTGTGGGGCACAGGCACTTATGGGGCAGCTATGGGACACGGGTACTTGTGGGGCACAGGGACTTGTGGGGCAGGTGTGGGGCACGGGTACTTGTGGGGCACAGGGACTTGTGGGGCAGCTATGGGACACGGGTACTTGTGGGGCACAGGCACTTATGGGGCAGCTATGGGGCACGGGTACTTATGGGGCAGCTGTGGGGCAGCGGTACTTATGGGGCACAGATACTTATGGGGCACGGGTACTTGTGGGGCAGCTATGGGGCACAGGTACTTATGGGGCACAGATACTTATGGGGCACGGGTACTTATGGGGCAGCTATGGGGCATGGGTACTTGTGGGGCACAGGGACTTGTGGGGCAGCTATGGGGCACAGGTACTTATGGGGCAGGTGTGGGGCACGGGTACTTGTGGGGCAGCTATGGGGCACAGGTACTTATGGGGCAGGTGTGGAGCACGGGTACTTGTGGGGCAGCTATAGGGCACAGGTACTTATGGGGCAGGTGTGGGGCATGGGTACTTGTGGGGCACAGGGACTTGTGGGGCAGCTATGGGGCACGGGTACTTGTGGGGCAGCTATGGGGCATGAGTACTTGTGGGGCACAGGGACTTGTGGGGCAGCTATGGGGCACGGGTACTTGGAGGGCAGCTGTGGGGCATTAGTACTTATGGGTCACAGGTACTTGTAGGGCAGCTGTGGGGCATGGGTACTTGTGAGGCACGGGTACTTATGGGACAGCTGTGGGGCGCAGGTACTTATGGGGCATTAGTACTTATGGGGCACAGATACTTGTGGGGCAGCTATGGGGCACGGGTATTTATGGGGCACAGACACTTATGGGGCAGCTATGGGGCACAGGTACTTATAGGGCAGATGTGGGGCACGGGTACTTGTGGGGCATGGGTACTTATGGGGCAGCTATGGGACACGGGTACTTGTGGAGCAGCTGTGGGGCACGGGTACTTGTGGGGCACTGGTACTTATGGGGCACGGGTACTTATGGGGCACAGGTACTTGTGGGGCAGCTATGGAGCACAGGTACTTGGAGGGCAGCTGTGGGGCATGGGTACTTATGGGGCACAGGTACTTATGGGACAACTATAGGGCGTGGGTACTTATGGGGCACAGGTACTTATGGGGCATTGGTACTTATGGGGCAGCTGTGAGGCATGGCTACTTATGGGGCACAGGTACTTCTGGGGCAGCTAGGGGGCACAGGTACTTGTGGGGCACAGGTATAGCATATGGGGTTATTATGGGATGTGGGGTTATGGGCCATAGGGTTATTATGGACTGCGCACTATGGGGCTGTTCTGCGCTATGGGGCTGCTCCATGCTATGGGGCTGCTCCGCGCTATGGGGCTGTTCCGCGCTATGGGGCTGTTCTGGGCTGCGCGCTATGGGGCTGCTCCGTGCTATGGGGCTGCTCCACGCTATGGGGCTGTTGTGCGCTATGGGGCTGCTCCGCGCTATGGGGCTGTTCCTCGCTATGGGGCCGCTCCGCGCTATGGGGCTGTTGCACGCTATGGGGCTGTTCCTCGCTATGGGGCCGTTGTGCGCTATGGGGCTGTTCCTCGCTATGGGGCTGCTCCGCGCTATGGGGCTGCTCCGCGCTATGGGGCCGCTCCGCGCTATGGGGCTGTTGCACGCTATGGGGCTGTTCCTCGCTATGGGGCCGCTCCGCGCTATGGGGCCGCTCCGCGCTATGGGGCTGTTCCTCGCTATGGGGCTGCTCCGCGCTATGGGGCCGTTCCTCGCTATGGGGCCGCTCCGCGCTATGGGGCCGTTGCACGCTATGGGGCCGCTCCGCGCTATGGGGCTGTTGCACGCTATGGGGCCGTTGCACGCTATGGGGCTGTTGCACGCTATGGGGCCGCTCCGCGCTATGGGGCTGTTCCTCGCTATGGGGCTGCTCCGCGCTATGGGGCTGTTCCTCGCTATGGGGCTGTTGCACGCTATGGGGCTGTTCCTCGCTATGGGGCTGTTCCTCGCTATGGGGCCGCTTCGCGCTATGGGGCTGTTCCTCGCTATGGGGCCGCTTCGCGCTATGGGGCTGTTCCTCGCTATGGGGCTGTTCCTCGCTATGGGGCTGTTCCTCGCTATGGGGCCGCTTCGCGCTATGGGGCTGTTCCTCGCTATGGGGCTGTTCCTCGCTATGGGGCTGCTCCGCGCTATGGGGCTGTTCCTCGCTATGGGGCCGCTCCGCGCTATGGGGCTGTTCCTCGCTATGGGGCCGCTCCGCGCTATGGGGCCGCTCCGCGCTATGGGGCCGCTCCGCGCTATGGGGCTGTTCCTCGCTATGGGGCTGCTCCGCGCTATGGGGCTGTTCCTCGCTATGGGGCCGCTCCGCGCTATGGGGCCGTTGCACGCTATGGGGCCGCTCCGCGCTATGGGGCTGTTGCACGCTATGGGGCCGTTGCACGCTATGGGGCTGTTGCACGCTATGGGGCCGCTCCGCGCTATGGGGCTGTTCCTCGCTATGGGGCTGCTCCGCGCTATGGGGCTGTTCCTCGCTATGGGGCTGTTGCACGCTATGGGGCTGTTCCTCGCTATGGGGCTGTTCCTCGCTATGGGGCCGCTTCGCGCTATGGGGCTGTTCCTCGCTATGGGGCCGCTTCGCGCTATGGGGCTGTTCCTCGCTATGGGGCTGTTCCTCGCTATGGGGCTGTTCCTCGCTATGGGGCCGCTACGCGCTATGGGGCTGTTCCTCGCTATGGGGCTGTTCCTCGCTATGGGGCTGCTCCGCGCTATGGGGCTGTTCCTCGCTATGGGGCCGCTCCGCGCGGGGCTGTTCCTCGCTATGGGGCCGCTCCGCGCTATGGGGCCGCTCCGCGCTATGGGGCCGCTCCGCGCTATGGGGCTGTTCCTCGCTATGGGGCCGCTCCGCGCTATGGGGCCGTTGCACGCTATGGGGCCGCTCCGCGCTATGGGGCCGCTCCGCGCTATGGGGCTGTTCCTCGCTATGGGGCCGCTCCGCGCTATGGGGCTGTTCCTCGCTATGGGGCCGCTCCGCGCTATGGGGCTGTTGCACGCTATGGGGCCGTTCCTCGCTATGGGGCCGCTCCGCGCTATGGGGCCGTTGCGCGCTATGGGGCTGTTCCTCGCTATGGGGCCGCTCCGCGCTATGGGGCTGTTCCTCGCTATGGGGCTGCTCCGCGCTATGGGGCCGTTCCTCGCTATGGGGCCGCTCCGCGCTATGGGGCCGTTGCACGCTATGGGGCCGCTCCGCGCTATGGGGCTGTTGCACGCTATGGGGCTGCTCCGCGCTATGGGGCCGTTCCTCGCTATGGGGCTGTTCCTCGCTATGGGGCCGCTCCGCGCTATGGGGCCGTTGCACGCTATGGGGCTGTTCCTCGCTATGGGGCCGCTCCGCGCTATGGGGCCGCTCCGCGCTATGGGGCTGTTCCTCGCTATGGGGCTGCTCCTCGCTATGGGGCCGCTCCGCGCTATGGGGCCGTTGCACGCTATGGGGCTGTTCCTCGCTATGGGGCCGCTCCGCGCTATGGGGCTGCTCCGCGCTATGGGGCTGTTCCTCGCTATGGGGCTGCTCCGCGCTATGGGGCTGTTCCTCGCTATGGGGCTGTTGCACGCTATGGGGCCGCTCCGCGCTATGGGGCTGTTCCTCGCTATGGGGCCGCTCCGCGCTATGGGGCCGCTCCGCGCTATGGGGCTGTTCCTCGCTATGGGGCTGCTCCTCGCTATGGGGCCGCTCCGCGCTATGGGGCCGTTGCACGCTATGGGGCTGTTCCTCGCTATGGGGCCGCTCCGCGCTATGGGGCCGCTCCGCGCTATGGGGCTGTTCCTCGCTATGGGGCTGCTCCGCGCTATGGGGCTGTTCCTCGCTATGGGGCCGCTCCGCGCTATGGGGCTGTTCCTCGCTATGGGGCTGCTCCGCGCTATGGGGCCGTTCCTCGCTATGGGGCCGCTCCGCGCTATGGGGCCGTTGCACGCTATGGGGCCGCTCCGCGCTATGGGGCTGTTCCTCGCTATGGGGCCGCTCCGCGCTATGGGGCTGTTCCTCGCTATGGGGCCGCTCCGCGCTATGGGGCTGTTCCTCGCTATGGGGCTGTTGCACGCTATGGGGCTGTTGCACGCTATGGGGCTGTTCCTCGCTATGGGGCCGCTCCGCGCTATGGGGCTGTTGCACGCTATGGGGCTGTTCCTCGCTATGGGGCTGTTCCTCGCTATGGGGCCGCTCCGCGCTATGGGGCTGTTCCTCGCTATGGGGCTGTTGCACGCTATGGGGCTGTTCCTCGCTATGGGGCCGCTCCGCGCTATGGGGCTGTTCCTCGCTATGGGGCCGTTGCACGCTATGGGGCTGTTGCACGCTATGGGGCCGCTCCGCGCTATGGGGCTGTTCCTCGCTATGGGGCTGCTCCGCGCTATGGGGCTGTTCCTCGCTATGGGGCCGCTCCGCGCTATGGGGCCGCTCCGCGCTATGGGGCTGTTCCTCGCTATGGGGCTGTTGCACGCTATGGGGCTGTTCCTCGCTATGGGGCTGTTCCTCGCTATGGGGCTGTTCCTCGCTATGGGGCTGTTCCTCGCTATGGGGCCGCTCCGCGCTATGGGGCCGCTCCGCGCTATGGGGCTGTTCCTCGCTATGGGGCCGCTCCGCGCTATGGGGCTGTTCCTCGCTATGGGGCCGCTCCGCGCTATGGGGCTGTTCCTCGCTATGGGGCTGTTGCACGCTATGGGGCTGTTGCACGCTATGGGGCTGTTCCTCGCTATGGGGCCGCTCCGCGCTATGGGGCTGTTGCACGCTATGGGGCTGTTCCTCGCTATGGGGCTGTTCCTCGCTATGGGGCCGCTCCGCGCTATGGGGCTGTTCCTCGCTATGGGGCTGTTGCACGCTATGGGGCTGTTCCTCGCTATGGGGCCGCTCCGCGCTATGGGGCTGTTCCTCGCTATGGGGCCGTTGCACGCTATGGGGCTGTTGCACGCTATGGGGCCGCTCCGCGCTATGGGGCTGTTCCTCGCTATGGGGCTGCTCCGCGCTATGGGGCTGTTCCTCGCTATGGGGCCGCTCCGCGCTATGGGGCCGCTCCGCGCTATGGGGCTGTTCCTCGCTATGGGGCTGTTGCACGCTATGGGGCTGTTCCTCGCTATGGGGCTGTTCCTCGCTATGGGGCTGTTCCTCGCTATGGGGCTGTTCCTCGCTATGGGGCCGCTCCGCGCTATGGGGCCGCTCCGCGCTATGGGGCTGTTCCTCGCTATGGGGCTGTTCCTCGCTATGGGGCCGCTCCGCGCTATGGGGCGCAGGGGGCACTCACACCACGTCGTTGATGGGCTCCATGACGTTGATCTCGCAGCGCAGCTCCTTGCTCTGCCAATCCAGAGCCGCCACGTGCCCACGGCGGCCCCCCAAGAGCAGGTGTCTGTGGGGCGATGTGGGGCGATGGGGGGCAATGGGGGGCAATGGGGTAATGGGGGGCAATGGGGTAATGGGGGGCAATGGGGGGCAATGGGGGGCAATGGGGGGCAATGGGGGGCAATGGGGTAATGGGGGGCAATGGGGTAATGGGGCAATGGGGGGCAATGGAGGAAACAGTGGAGGTGTCAGTGGGGGGTGTCTGTGGGGTGTCTATGGGGGGGCTATGGGGGGGTCCATGGGGTCTATGGGGGGGCTATGGGGTGTCCATGGGGTGTCTATGGGGTGTCCATGGGGTGTCTATGGGGTGTCCATGGGGTGTCTATGGGGTGTCCATGGGGTGTCTATGGGGTGTCCATGGGGTGTCTATGGGGCGTCCATGGGGTGTCTATGGGGTGTCCATGGGGTGTCTATGGGGTGTCCATGGGGTGTCTATGGGGTGTCCATGGGGTGTCTATGGGGTGTCTATGGGGTGTCCATGGGGTGCCCATGGGGTGTCCATGGGGTGTCTATAGGGTGTCTATAGGGTGTCTATGGAGTGCCCATGGGGTGTCTATGGGGTGCCCATGGGGTGTCTATAGGGTGTCTATGGGGCGCCCATGGGTTGTCCATAGAGTGTCTATAGGGTATCTATGGTGTGTCTATGGGGTATCTATGGGGTGTCCATGGGGTGTCTATAGAGTATCTATGGGGCGCCCATGGGTCGTCCATAGGGTATCTATGGTGTGTCTATGGGGCGCCTATGGGGTATCTATGGGGTGTCCATGGGGTGTCTATGGGGCGCCTATGGGGTATCTATGGGGTGTCCATGGGGTGTCTACAGGGCATCTATGGGGTGTTTATGGGGTATCCATGGGGTGCCTATGGGGTATCTACAGGGCATCTATGGGGTGTTCATGGGGTATCTATGAGGTGGCTATGGGATGTCCACGGGGTGGCTATGGGGTGCCCATGGGGTGTCTATGGGGTGTCTATAGGGTGTCTATGAGGTGTCTATAGAGTGCCTATGGGGTGTCTATGAGATGTCTATGGGGTGCCTATGGGGTATCTATGCGGTGTCTATGGGGTGTCTATGGGGTATCTATGCGGTGTCTATGGGGCGTCTATGGGGTGTCTATGGGGTGTCTATGAGGCGTCCATGGGGTGTCTATGGGGTGTCCATGGGGTATCTATGGGGTGTCTATGGGGTGCCCATGGGGTGTCCATGGGGTGTCCATGGGGTGTCTATGGGCTGTCTATGGGGTGTCCATGGGGTGCCTATGGGGTGCTTATGGGGTATCCATGGGGTGCCTATGGGGTATCTATACAGCATCTATAGGGTGTTTATGGGGTATCTATGGGGTGGCTATGGGATGTCCACAGGGTGGCTATGGGGTGCCCATGGGGTGCCTATAGGGTATCTATAGGGTGTCTATGGGGTGGCTATAGGGTGTCCATAGGGTGTCTATGTGGTGTCCGTGGGGTATCTATGGTATGTCTATGGGGTGCCTATGGGGTGTCTATGGGGTGTCTATGGGGTGTCTATGGGGTGTCTATGGGGTGTCTATGGGGTGTCTATGGGGTGGCTATGGGGTATTTATGGGGTGTCTATGGGGTATCTATGGGGTGTCTATGGGGTGCCTATGGGGTGTCTATGGGGTGTCTATGAGGCGTCTATGGGGTGTCTATGGGGTATCTATGGGGTGTCTATGGGGTGTCTATGAGGTGTTTATGGGGTGTCTATGGGGTGTCTATGGGGTGTCTATGAGGTGTCTATGGGGTGCCCATGGGGTGTCTATGGGGTGTCTATGGGGTGCCTATGGGGTGTCTATGGGGCGTCTATGGGGCGCTCACCTCCCATTGCGGGTGTAATCCAGGCGGTAGGGCCCGAACTGCTCCAAGCGGAGCTCGAAGTGCTGTGGGGCAGAGGGGGGAGCCCCCCATGGCACACGTGCCCCATATGTGGCCTCATGGGTCCCCACTGACCCCATTGCCCCCCACATTCCCATGATCCCATTAAACCCCATGACCCCATTGCCCATTACCATTACCCCCATTGACCCCATTACTCCCTTGCCCCCCATTACCCCCTTGCCCCCTTGACCCTTGCCCCCCACTGCCCCATTGCCCCCCATTCCCCCATTGCCCCCCTTGCCCCCATTCCCCCCTTGCCCCCATTTCCCCCCATTGCCCCCATTTGGCCCCCCTTGCCCCCCATTGCCCCCCATTGCCCCATTGCCCCCATTACCCCCCTTGCCCCATTGCCCCATTGCCCCCATTGCCCCATTGCCCCCTGCCCCATTGCCCCCATTGCCCCCCCCCATTCCCCCCCCCCATTACCCCATTGCCCCATTGCCCCCCATTGCCCCCATTGCCCCCCATTACCCCATTGCCCCCATTACCCCATTCCCCCCATTACCCCCATTCCCCCCATTACCCCCCCCCATTGCCCCCCTATTACCCCATTCCCCATTCCCCACTGCCCCCCATTCCTTCCTTCATTGCCCCATTGCCCCTCATTGCCCCATTGCCCACCTTGGCAGCGTTGGCGATGTCCACGGCCCCCACGATGTCCCCCTGGGTGATGGTGCAGGTGTCCTGGCCGGGGTCGGGCTCCAGGAACCTGGGGGCAATGGGATAGGGGCCTGGGGTAGGGCTCAATGGTCAATGAGGGCTCCATGGGGCTCAATGGGCTCAATGGGGCTAATGGGCACAGTGGGCTCAATGGGGATCAATGGGTTCAATGGGGTCAATGGGGTTCAGTGGGGCTTAATGGGCTCAATGGGCTCAGTGGGTCTCAAGGGGACTGAATGGGCTCAATGGGGCTCTGTGGGGCTCTATGGGCTCAATGGGGCTCAATGAGGCTCAGTGGGGGCTCAATGGGGCTCCAATGGGCTCAATGGGAGCTCAATGGGAGTCAATGAGGCTCAATGGGGACAATGGGGTTCAATGGGGTCAATGGGGCTCAATGGGGCTCAGTGGGGCTCAATGGGGCTCAATGGGCTCAATGGGGCTCAATGGGGCTCAGTGGGG
>NW_026642886.1:0-13702 GCF_028554395.1 Pezoporus wallicus | reverse complement strand
CTATGGGGTCTCTCTGGGGTCTCTATGGGGTGTCTATGGGGTGTCTATGGGTTCTCTATGGGGTCTCCATGGGTCTCTACGGGTCTCTATGGGGTCTCTGTGGGTCTCTATGGGGTCTCTATGGGGTGTCTATGGGGTCTCTATGGGTCTCTATGGGGTCTCCATGGGTCTCTATGGGTCTCTATGGGGTTTCTATGGGTCTCTATGGGGTCTCTATGGGGTGTCTATGGGGTGTCTATGGGTCTCTATGGGGTCTCCATGGGTCTCTATGGGTCTCTATGGGGTTTCTATGGGTCTCTATGGGGTCTCTATGGGGCCTCTATGGGTATTGATTTGTGTCTATGTTCTCTATGCTCTCTATGGTCTCTCCCCTCTCTCCCCCTCTCTATCCCCTCTCTATGGTTCCTCTCTATGCTCTCTCTATGGTCTCTCTATGCTCTCTCTATGCTCTCTCTATGCTCTCTCTATGCTCTCTCTATGGTCTCTCTATGCTCTCTCTATGGTCTCTCTATGCTCTCTCTATGCTCTCTCTATGGTCTCTCTATGGTCTCTCTATGCTCTCTCTATGCTCTCTCTATGCTCTCTCTATGCTCTCTCTATGGTCTCTCTATGCTCTCTCTATGCTCTATGCCCTCTCTATGGTCTCTCTATGGTCTCTCTATGCTCTCTCTATGGTCTCTCTATGGTCTCTCTATGGTCTCTCTATGCTCTCTCTATGCTCTCTCTATGGTCTCTCTATGCTCTCTCTATGCTCTCTCTATGGTCTCTCTATGCTCTCTCTATGGTCTCTCTATGCTCTCTCTATGGTCTCTCTATGCTCTCTCTATGGTCTCTCTATGCTCTCTCTATGGTCTCTCTATGGTCTCTCTATGCTCTCTCTATGGTCTCTCTATGGTCTCTCTATGGTCTCTCTATGCTCTCTCTATGCTCTCTCTATGGTCTCTCTATGCTCTCTCTATGGTCTCTCTATGGTCTCTCTATGGTCTCTCTATGGTCTCTCTATGGTCTCTCTATGCTCTCTCTATGCTCTCTCTATGCTCTCTCTATGCTCTCTCTATGCTCTCTCTATGGTCTCTCTATGGTCTCTCTATGCTCTCTCTATGGTCTCTCTATGCTCTCTCTCTATGCTCTCTCTATGCTCTCTCTATGCTCTCTCTATGGTCTCTCTATGGTCTCTCTATGGTCTCTATATGCTCTCTCTATGCTCTCTCTATGGTCTCTCTATGCTCTCTCTATGGTCTCTCTATGCTCTCCCCATGCTCTCTCTATGCTCTCTCTATGCTCTCTCTATGCTCTCTCTATGGTCTCTCTATGCTCTCTCTATGGTCTCTCTATGCTCTCTCTATGCTCTCTCTATGGTCTCTCTATGGTCTCTCTATGCTCTCTCTATGCTCTCTCTATGCTCTCTCTATGGTCTCTCTATGCTCTCTCTATGCTCTCTCTATGCTCTCTCTATGGTCTCTCTATGGTCTCTCTATGCTCTCTCTATGGTCTCTCTATGCTCTCCCCATGCTCTCTCTATGCTCTCTCTATGCTCTCTCTATGGTCTCTCTATGCTCTCTCTATGGTCTCTCTATGCTCTCTCTATGGTCTCTCTATGCTCTCTCTATGGTCTCTCTATGCTCTCTATGCTCTCTCTATGCTCTCTCTATGCTCTCTCTATGGTATCTCTATGGTCTCTCTATGCTCTCTCTATGCTCTCTCTATGGTCTCTCTATGGTCTCTCTATGGTCTCTCTATGCTCTCTCTATGCTCTCTCTATGCTCTCTCTATGCTCTCTCTATGCTCTCTCTATGGTCTCTCTATGCTCTCTCTATGCTCTCTCTATGCTCTCTCTATGCTCTCTCTATGCTCTCTCTATGCTCTCTCTATGCTCTCTCTATGCTCTCTCTATGCTCTCTCTATGCTCTCTCCATGCTCTCTCTATGCTCTCTCTATGCTCTCTCTATGCTCTCTCTATGGTCACTCTATGCTCTCTCTATGCTCTCTCTATGGTCTCTCTATGCTCTCTCTATGGTCTCTCTATGCTCTCTCTATGGTCTCTCTATGCTCTCTCTATGCTCTCTCTATGCTCTCTCTATGCTCTCTCTATGCTCTCTCTATGCTCTCTCTATGGTCTCTCTATGGTCTCTCTATGCTCTCTCTATGCTCTCTCTATGGTCTCTCTATGCTCTCTCTATGCACTCTCTATGCTCTCTCTATGCTCTCTCTATGCTCTCTCTATGCCCTCTCTATGGTCTCTCTATGGTCTCTCTATGGTCTCTCTATGCTCTCTCTATGCTCTCTCTATGCTCTCTCTATGGTCTCTCTATGGTCTCTCTATGCTCTCTCTATGCTCTCTCTATGCTCTCTCTATGGTCTCTCTATGCTCTCTCTATGCTCTCTCTATGCTCTCTCTATGCTCTCTCTATGCTCTCTCTATGCTCTCTCTATGGTCTCTCTATGGTCTCTCTATGGTCTCTCTATGCTCTCTCTATGCTCTCTCTATGCTCTCTCTATGCTCTCTCTATGGTCTCTCTATGGTCTCTCTATGCTCTCTCTATGGTCTCTCTATGCTCTCCCCATGCTCTCTCTATGGTCTCTCTATGGTCTCTCTATGGTCTCTCTATGCTCTCTCTATGGTCTCTCTATGCTCTCTCTATGCTCTCTCTATGCTCTCTCTATGGTCTCTCTATGCTCTCTCTATGCTCTCTCTATGCTCTCTCTATGCTCTCTCTATGCTCTCTCTATGCTCTCTCTATGCTCTCTCTATGCTCTCTCTATGGTCTCTCTATGGTCTCTCTATGGTCTCTCTATGGTCTCTCTATGCTCTCTCTATGGTCTCTCTATGCTCTCTCTATGCTCTCTCTATGGTCTCTCTATGCTCTCTCTATGCTCTCTCCATGCTCTCTCTATGGTCTCTCTATGCTCTCTCTATGCTCTCTCCATGCTCTCTCCATGCTCTCTCTATGGTCTCTCTATGCTCTCTCTATGCTCTCTCTATGCTCTCTCTATGCTCTCTCTATGCTCTCTCTATGCTCTCTCTATGCTCTCTCTATGCTCTCTCTATGCTCTCTCTATGCTCTCTCCATGCTCTCTCTATGCTCTCTCTATGCTCTCTCTATGCTCTCTCCATGCTCTCTCCATGCTCTCTCTATGGTCTCTCTATGCTCTCTCTATGCTCTCTATGCTCTCTCTATGCTCTCTCTATGCTCTCTCTATGGTCTCTCTATGGTCTCTCTATGGTCTCTCTATGGTCTCTCTATGCTCTCTCTATGCTCTCTCTATGCTCTCTCTATGCTCTCTCCATGCTCTCTCTATGGTCTCTCTATGCTCTCTCTATGCTCTCTCTATGGTCTCTCTATGCTCTCTCTATGGTCTCTCTATGCTCTCTCTATGGTCTCTCTATGCTCTCTCTATGGTCTCTCTATGCTCTCTCTATGGTCTCTCTATGCCCTCCTCTCTATGCTCTCTCTATGGTCTCTCTATGCTCTCTCTATGCTCTCTCTATGCTCTCTCTATGCTCTCTCTATGCTCTCTCTATGCTCTCTCTATGCTCTCTCTATGCTCTCTCTATGGTCTCTCTATGGTCTCTCTATGCTCTCTCTATGCTCTCTCTATGGTCTCTCTATGGTCTCTCTATGCTCTCTCTATGGTCTCTCTATGCTCTCTCTATGCTCTCTCTATGCTCTCTCTATGCTCTCTCTATGCTCTCTCTATGGTCTCTCTATGCTCTCTCTATGCTCTCTCTATGGTCTCTCTATGCTCTCTCTATGCTCTCTCTATGGTCTCTCTATGCTCTCTCTATGCTCTCTCTATGCTCTCTCTATGGTCTCTCTATGCTCTCTCTATGCTCTCTCTATGCTCTCTCTATGCTCTCTCTATGCTCTCTCTATGCTCTCTCTATGCTCTCTCTATGCTCTCTCTATGCTCTCTCTATGGTCTCTCTATGCTCTCTCTATGGTCTCTCTATGCTCTCTCTATGCTCTCTCTATGCTCTCTCTATGCTCTCTCTATGGTCTCTCTATGGTCTCTCTATGCTCTCTCTATGCTCTCTCTATGCTCTCTCTATGCTCTCTCTATGGTCTCTCTATGGTCTCTCTATGCTCTCTCTATGCTCTCTCTATGGTCTCTCTATGCTCTCTCTATGGTCTCTCTATGGTCTCTCTATGCTCTCTCTATGCTCTCTCTATGCTCTCTCTATGCTCTCTCTATGCTCTCTCTATGGTCTCTCTATGGTCTCTCTATGGTCTCTCTATGGTCTCTCTATGCTCTCTCTATGCTCTCTCTATGCTCTCTCTATGCTCTCTCTATGCTCTCTCTATGCTCTCTCTATGCTCTCTCTATGCTCTCTCTATGGTCTCTCTATGCTCTCTCTATGGTCTCTCTATGGTCTCTCTATGGTCTCTCTATGCTCTCTCTATGGTCTCTCTATGGTCTCTCTATGGTCTCTCTATGCTCTCTCTATGCTCTCTCTATGTCTCTCTATGCTCTCTCTATGCTCTCTCTATCTCTCTCTATGCTCTCTCTATGGTCTCTCTATGCTCTCTCTATGCTCTCTCTATGCTCTCTCTATGGTCTCTCTATGGTCTCTCTATGGTCTCTCTATGCTCTCTCTATGGTCTCTCTATGGTCTCTCTATGCTCTCTCTATGGTCTCTCTATGGTCTCTCTATGGTCTCTCTATGCTCTCTCTATGGTCTCTCTATGGTCTCTCTATGGTCTCTCTATGGTCTCTCTATGGTCTCTCTATGCTCTCTCTATGGTCTCTCTATGGTCTCTCTATGCTCTCTCTATGCTCTCTCTATGGTCTCTCTATGGTCTCTCTATGGTCTCTCTATGCTCTCTCTATGGTCTCTCTATGCTCTCTCTATGCTCTCTCTATGGTCTCTCTATGGTCTCTCTATGCTCTCTCTATGGTCTCTCTATGGTCTCTCTATGGTCTCTCTATGCTCTCTCTATGGTCTCTCTATGGTCTCTCTATGGTCTCTCTATGGTCTCTCTATGGTCTCTCTATGGTCTCTCTATGGTCTCTCTATGGTCTCTCTGTGGTCTCTCTGTGGTCTCTCTATGCTCTCTCTATGCTCTCTCTATGGTCTCTCTATGGTCTCTCTATGGTCTCTCTATGCTCTCTCTATGGTCTCTCTATGCTCTCTCTATGCTCTCTCTATGCTCTCTCTATGCTCTCTCTATGGTCTCTCTATGGTCTCTCTATGGTCTCTCTATGCTCTCTCTATGCTCTCTCTATGGTGTCCCCATGCTCTCTCTATGCCCCAGACGGGACGTTCGGGCCGCGGCTGCTGGAGCTCTGTAACCGCGGGCTCCTGGAGTGCCTGGCGCTGAACCTGCTCTGCCTGCGCGGGGAGCGCGGGGCCCTGGCGGCGCTCATCAGCGACCGCATCGTGAGCGCCCCCCGCGCCGCCCTCCGCGCCCACAGCCACCCATAGGGACCCATAGCGACCCATAGCGACCCATAGCGACCCATAGCGACCCATAGGGACCCCATAGAGACCCATAGGGACCCCACAGCCACCCATAGGGACCCCATAGCGACCCATAGAGACCCATAGGGACCCATAGGGACCCATAGGGACCCATAGCGACCCATAGAGACCCATAGGGACCCATAGAGACCCATAGGGACCCATAGCGACCCATAGAGACCCACAGCGACCCATAGGGACACATAGGGACCCATCGCGACCCATAGCGACCCATAGGGGAGGGACCCCATAGCGACCCATAGAGACCCATAGGGACCCATAGGGACCCATAGGGACCCATAGCGACCCATAGGGACCCATAGCGACCCATAGGGACCCATAGGGACCCATAGCGACCCATAGGGACCCCATAGAGACCCCATAGCGACCCATAGAGACCCATAGGGACCCATAGCGACCCACAGCGACCCATAGGGACCCATAGCGACCCATAGGGACCCATAGGGACCACATAGGGACCCATAGCAAGCCATAGAGATCCATAGCGACCCATAGAGACCCATAGCAACCTATAGCGACCCATAGCGACCCATAGGGACCCCATAGCGACCCATAGCAACCCACAGCAACCCATAGCGACCCATAGACACCCCATAGAGACCCATAGGGACCACATAGAGACCCATAGCAACCCATAGAGATCCATAGCAACCCATAGCGACCCATAGCAACCTATAGCGACCCATAGCGACCCATAGCGACCCATAGCAACCCACAGCAACCCATAGCGACCCATAGACACCCCATAGCGACCCATCGAGACCCATAGCAACCCATAGCGACCCATAGACACCCCATAGCAACCCATAGTGACCCATAGCGACCCATAGCGACCTATAGGGACCCATAGCGACCCATAGCGACCTATAGGGACCCATAGCGACCCATAGCGACCCATAGGGATCCATAGACACCCATAGCAACCCATAGCGACCTATAGGGACCCACAGTGACCCATAGGGATCCATAGACACCCCATAGACACCCCATAGGGACCCCATAGTGACCCATAGGGATCCATAGACACCCCAC
This sequence comes from Pezoporus wallicus, assembly GCF_028554395.1. Classification (NCBI taxonomy): domain Eukaryota; kingdom Metazoa; phylum Chordata; class Aves; order Psittaciformes; family Psittacidae; genus Pezoporus; species Pezoporus wallicus. The sequence continues at coordinate 7,188 of NW_026642886.1, read as the reverse complement.
AGGTACCCATAGACACCCCATAGGGACCCATAGGGACCCCATAGACACCCCATAGCAACCCATAGGGACCCATAGAAACCCCATAGGGACCTATAGACACCCCTAGACACCCCATAGACCCCCATAGGCACCCCATAGACACCCATAGCACCCCATAGAACCCTACTGATACCCCATAGACACCCTATGGACACCTACCCTCCCCAGCCCCATAGGCCTTCATAACCCCCCATAACCCTCATAACCAGCCCTCAATAGCCCCCATTGACCCCCACTGACTCCCATTACCCCATTGCCCCCATTCGCCCCATTGCCCCCATTACCCCCATTGCCCCCCATTACCCCCATTGCCCCCATTGCCCCATTGCCCCCCATTGCCCCCCATTGCCCCCATTGCCCCATTGACCCCCATTGCCCCATTGACCCCCATTGCCCCCCATTGCCCCATTGACCCCCATTGCCCCATTGCCCCCCATTACCCCCATTGCCCCCATTGCCCCATTGACCCCCATTACCCCCATTGCCCCCATTGCCCCATTGACCCCCATTACCCCCATTGCCCCCATTACCCCCCATTACCCCCATTGCCCCCATTACCCCCCATGCCCCCATTACCCCCATTGCCCCCCATTACCCCCATTGCCCCCATTACCCCCCATGCCCCCATTACCCCCATTACCCCCCATGTCCCCATTGCCCCCATTACCCCCATTGCCCCCCATTACCCCCATTGCCCCCATTGCCCCATTGACCCCCATTACCCCCATTGCCCCATTGCCCCCCATTACCCCCATTGCCCCATTGCCCCCCATTACCCCCATTCCCCCATTGCCCCCATTGACCCCCATTACCCCCATTGCCCCCATTGCCCCATTGACCCCCATTGCCCCATTGCCCCCCATTACCCCCATTACCCCCATTGCCCCCCATTACCCCCATTGCCCCCCATTACCCCCATTGCCCCCATTGCCCCATTGCCCCCCATTACCCCCATTGCCCCCATTACCCCATTGCCCCCCATTGCCCCATTGCCGCCTATTCCCCCATTGACCCCCATTATCGCTCTCCCCACAGCGCCGCCTCTCAGCCGACGTGGCCCCTGCGCTGGGGGGCTGGCTCACGGCCGTTGTGGGGCTGCGGCTCCAGGCGGTGCTGGAGCAGATGCCCGTGACCCCCGAGCAGGTCCTGCCCTATGTGAGGCGCGTCGGAGACCCCCCCGCCCCCCGGCAGGTGAGCACCCGGCCCCATAGGGCCTGCCCCATAGAGCCTGCCCCATAAATCCCCATAGATCTGCCCCGGAGAGCCTGCCCTATAGACCTGAACCATAGAGCCTGCCCCATAGAGTCTGCCCCATAGAGCCTGCCCCATAGAGCCTGCCCCATAAATCCCCATAGATCTGCCCCGGAGAGCCTGCCCTATAGACCTGAACCATAGAGCCTGCCCCATAGAGTCTGCCCCAGAGAGCCTGAACCATAGAGCGTGACCCATAGATCCCTATAGATTTGCCCCATAGAGCTTGCTCTCTAGACCTGAACCATGGAGCCTGCCCCATAGAGTCTGCCCCATAGAGCCTGAACCATAGAGCGTGACCCATAGATCCCTATAGATTTGCCCCATAGAGCTTGCTCTCTAGACCTGAACCATGGAGCCTGCCCCATAGAGTCTGCCCCATAGAGCCTGAACCATAGAGCGTGACCCATAGATCCCTATAGATTTGCCCCATAGAGCTTGCTCTCTAAACCTGAACCATAGAGCCTGCCCCATAGAGTCTGCCCCATAGAGCCTGAACCATAGAGCGTGACCCATAGATCGCTATAGATTTGCCCCATAGAGCTTGCTCTATAGACCTGAACCATAGAGCCTGCCCCATAGAGTCTGCCCCATAGAGCCTGAACCATAGAGCGTGACCCATAGATCCCTATAGATTTGCCCCATAGAGCTTGCTCTATAGACCTGAACCATGGAGCCTGCCCCATAGAGTCTGCCCCATAGAGTCTGCCCCATAGAGCCTGAACCATAGAGCGTGACCCATAGATCGCTATAGATTTGCCCCATAGAGCTTGCTCTATAGACCTGAACCATAGAGCCTGCCCCATAGAGTCTGCCACCTCGAGCCTGAACCAGAGAGCGTGACCCATATATCCCTATAGATTTGCCCCATAGAGCTTGCTCTCTAGACCTGAACCATAGAGCCTGCCCCATAGAGTCTGCCCCAGAGAGCCTGAACCATAGAGCGTGACCCATAGATCCCTATAGATTTGCCCCATAGAGCTTGCTCTCTAGACCTGAACCATAGAGCCTGCCCCATAGAGTCTGCCCCATAGAGCCTGAACCATAGAGCGTGACCCATAGATCCCTATAGATTTGCCCCATAGAGCTTGCTCTCTAGACCTGAACCATAGAGCCTGCCCCATAGAGTCTGCCCCATAGAGCCTGAACCATAGAGCGTGACCCATAGATCCCTATAGATTTGCCCCATAGAGCTTGCCCTATAGACCTGAACCATAGAGCCTGATCCCTAGAGCCTAAACCATAGAGCGTGACCCATAGATCCCTATAGATTTGCCCCATAGAGCTTGCCCTATAGACCTGAACCATAGAGTCTGCCCCATAGAGCCTAAACCATAGAGCGTGACCCATAGATCGCTATAGATTTGCCCCATAGAGCTTGCTCTATAGACCTGAACCATAGAGCCTGATCCCTAGAGCCTGACCATAGAGACTGACCCATGGATCTGCCCCATAGACCTGCCCCATAGAGCCTGCCCTATAGATTGTGCCCCATAGATCCTGCCCCATAGAGCCTGACCCATAGACCTGAACCATAGAGCCTGCCCCATAGAGCCTGCCCCATAGACCTGAACCATAGAGCCTACCCCATAGAGCCTGCCCTATAGATTGTGCCCCATAGATCCTGCCCCATAGAGCCTGACCCATAGACCTGAACCATAGAGCCTGCCCTATAGATTGTGCTCCATAGGTCCTGCCCCATAGATCCTGCCCCATAGATCTGCCCCATAGACCGTGCCCCATAGCACCAGCATTGACCCCCCACTGACCCCCCCCAGCCTCTCCCTGAGGAGCCAATGGACGTGCAGGAGGCGGAGCCACCCCCGGAGGACGCTCAGGTGGGCGGGGCTTAGATGACGGGGAGGGGGTTAACGATGAGGGCGTGGTCTCGTCTGACCACGCCCCCCCCCCTCTTTCAACCAATAGAGAGAGGGCAGCGGCTCCCCCCCCCCGGGGACCACGGCCGAGGAGGTGCTGAGCCCCGAGAGCGAGCCCTGGGCAGCTGCAGTGCCCCCCGTGAGTGGGGCTGGGGGGGACTTGTGGGGCTGGGGGGGACTTGTGGGGCTGGGGGCACTTGGGCTGGGGGGGACACTTGTGGGGCTGGGCGGGACTTGTGGGGCTGGGGGTCACTTGGGCTGGGGGACACTTGTGGGGCTGGGGGACACTTGTGGGGCTGGGGGGGACACTTGTGGGGCTTGGGGGCACTTGTGGGGCTGGGGGGACTTGTGGGGCTGGGGGGGGGACACTTGTGGGGCTGGGGGCACTTGGGCTGGGGGGGGCACTTGTGGGGCTGGGGGGGACACTTGTGGGGCTGATGGGGGGCACTTGTGGGGCTGATGGGGGGCACTTGTGGGGCTGGGGGGGACTTGTGGGGCTGGGGTGGGCACTTGTGGGGCTGATGGGGGGCACTTGTGGGGCTGGGAGGGACTTGTGGGGCTGGGGTGGACACTTGTGGGGCTGGGGGCACTTGGGCTGGGGGGGACACTTGTGGGGCTGGGGGGGACTTGTGGGGCTGGGGGTGACTTGTGGGGCTGGGGGGGACACTTGTGGGGCTGGGGGGACACTTGTGGGGCTTGGGGGCACTTGTGGGGCTGGGGGGACTTGTGGGGCTGGGGGGACACTTGTGGGGGTGGGGGGGACTTGGGCTGGGGGACACTTGTGGGGCTGGGGGGGGACTTGTGGGGCTTGGGGGGGCACTTGTGGGGCTGGGGGGGACACTTGTGGGGCTGGGGGGGACTTGTGGGGCTGGGGGTGACTTGTGGGGCTGGGGGGGACTTGTGGGGCTGGGGTGGGCACTTGTGGGGCTGGGGGGCACTTGGGCTGGGGGGGGCACTTGTGGGGCTGGGGGGGACACTTGTGGGGCTGATGGGGGGCACTTGTGGGGCTGATGGGGGGCACTTGTGGGGCTGGGGGGACTTGTGGGGCTGGGGTGGGCACTTGTGGGGCTGATGGGCACTTGTGGGGCTGGGGGGGACACTTGTGGGGCTGATGGGGGGCACTTGTGGGGCTGATGGGGGGCACTTGTGGGGCTGGGGTGGGCACTTGGGCTGGGGGGGACACTTGTGGGGCTGGGGGGGACACTTGTGGGGCTGATGGGGGGCACTTGTGGGGCTGAGGGGGGGCACTTGTGGGGCTGGGGGGACTTGTGGGGCTGGGGTGGGCACTTGTGGGGCTGATGGGGGGCACTTGTGGGGCTGGGAGGGACTTGTGGGGCTGGGGTGGACACTTGTGGGGCTGGGGGCACTTGGGCTGGGGGGGACACTTGTGGGGCTGGGGGGGACTTGTGGGGCTGGGGGGGGACTTGTGGGGCTGGAGGGGCACTTGTGGGGCTGGGGGGGACACTTGTGGGGCTGGGGGGGACACTTGTGGGGCTTGGGGGCACTTGTGGGGCTGGGGGGGACTTGTGGGGCTGGGGGGGACACTTGTGGGGGTGGGGGGGACTTGGGCTGGGGGACACTTGTGGGGCTGGGGGGGGACTTGTGGGGCTGGGGGGGACACTTGTGGGGCTGGGGGGGACACTTGTGGGGCTGGGGGGGACTTGTGGGGCTGGGGGTGACTTGTGGGGCTGGGGGGGACTTGTGGGGCTGGGGTGGGCACTTGTGGGGCTGGGGTGGGCACTTGTGGGGCTGGGGGGCACTTGGGCTGGGGGGGCACTTGTGGGGCTGGGGGGGACACTTGTGGGGCTGATGGGGGGCACTTGTGGGGCTGGGGTGGACTTGTGGGGCTGGGGTGGGCACTTGTGGGGCTGATGGGGGGCACTTGTGGGGCTGGGGGGGACTTGTGGGGCTGGGGTGGGCACTTGTGGGGCTGATGGGGGGCACTTGTGGGGCTGGGGGGGACTTGTGGGGCTGGGGTGGGCACTTGTGGGGCTGATGGGGGGCACTTGTGGGGCTGGGGTGGGCACTTGTGGGGCTGGGGGGGACACTTGTGGGGCTGATGGGGGGCACTTGTGGGGCTGATGGGGGGCACTTGTGGGGCTGGGCCCCCGCTCTCTGACCCCCCCAGGAGTGGGTCCCGATCCTGCGCGAGGATGCTCAGCGCCAGCGCAAGGCGAAGGCGCAGCCGCCCCTGAGCGATGCCTACATGAGCGGCATGCCGGCCAAGCGCCGCAAGGTGGGGCTGCCCCATAGCGACCCATAGAGACCCCATAGAGACCCCATAGAGACCCCATAGAGACCCATAGAGACACATAGAGACCCCATAGAGACCCATAGAGACACATAGAGACCCCATAGCGACCCATAGAGACCCCATAGAGACCCCATAGAAACCCCATAGAGACCCCATAGAGCCCCATAGATACCACATAGAAACCCATAGATACCACATAGAGCCCCATAGAGCCCAACAGAGCCCGCCCAGAGACCCCATAGATACCATATAGAGACCCATAGAGACCCCATAGAGACCCATAGATACCACATAGAGCCCCATAGAAACCCCATAGAGACCCCATAGAGCCCCATAGATACCACATAGAAACCCATAGATACCACATAGAGCCCCATAGAGCCCAAAAGAGCCCGCCCAGAGACCCCATAGATACCATATAGAGACCCATAGAGACCCCATAGAGACCCCATAGAAACCCATAGATACCACATAGAGCCCCATAGAGACCCCATAGAAACCCCATAGAGACCCCATAGAGACCCCATAGAAACCCCATAGAGACCCATAGAGACCCCATAGAAACCCCATAGAGACCCCATAGAGCCCCATAGATACCACATAGAAACCCATAGATACCACATAGAGCCCCATAGAGCCCAACAGAGCCCGCCCAGAGACCCCATAGATACCATATAGAGACCCTGTAGAGCCCCACAGAGACCCCATAGACACCCCATAATGCCCCATAGAGACCCCATAGAGAGCACATAGAGCCTTATAGAGACCCCATAGATAGCATATAGAGACCCATAGAGCCCCTATAGAGACCCACAGAGACCCCATAGAAACCCCAGAGATACCATATAGAGCCCCATACAGACCCCATAGAGCCCCATAGAGACCCCATAGAGCCCCATACAGCCCCACAGAGACCCCATAGATACCATATAAATCCCCATGGAGCCCCATAGATACCCTATAGAGCCCCCATAGAAACCCCAGAGATACCACATAGAGCCTCATACAGACCCCATAGAGCCCCATAGAGCCCCTATAGAGACCCCATAGAAACCACAGAGCCCCATAGAGACCCACAGAGACCCCATAGCAACCCCATAGAGCCCCATACAGCCCCACAGAGACCCCATAGATACCATATAAAGACCCATGGAGCCCCTATAGAGACCCATAGAGACCCCATAGAAACCCCAGATACCACATAGAGCCCCATAGAGACCCCATAGAGCCCCATAGAGCCCCCATAGAGCCCCCATAGAAACCCCAGAGATACCACAGAGCCCCATAGAGACCCACAGAGACCCCATAGCAACCCTATAGCAACCCCATAGAGCCCCATAGAGCCCCATAGAGCCCCATAGAGCCCCATAGAGCCCCATGTCCACCCCCCCCCCGCACTGACCCCCGCTCAGACCATGCAGGCCGAGCCCCCCCCATTGCTCCTGGCCGAAGCCGTGGGTCGCGCCGCCCGAGCCGCTGGGGCCCGGCCCCTCGGCCCCCCCGAGAGCCTGAGCCGGGAACTGAGCGAGGGGCCCCTGCAGGACGGGTACCGGGAGCAGGTACTTGGGGGGCTGGGACCTATGGGGCAGAGGGGGGGAGGGCTATGGGGCTTGGGGGGGGGAAAGGGAAGGGGTAAAGGAGGGGGGACGGGACACGACGACTTAAAGGGTTGGATATGGGGCAGGGCGCTATGGGGCAGCTCCACTTGTGGGGCACCCCATAGAGAAAGGGGGGGGTGTCAACCAAGTTGGCCTCCACCCACTAGGG
>NW_026642885.1:0-1358 GCF_028554395.1 Pezoporus wallicus | reverse complement strand
CAGCACACAAGCAGCTTTGCAACGGGGTCACCATCATTGCAGTCTCTCCTCGGTTTCATACCTAAAAGTCCATTTGAATCCAAATTCTCAGGTGGTCTCTCTCAGCTGCCCAGCAGCACAGTGAGTACAGCACGAACGTTTGCAGTCTCTCCTCGGCTTCATACCTAAAAGTCCATTTGAATCCGAATTCTCAGGTGGTGTCGCTCAGCTGCCCAGCAGCACAGTGAGTACAGCACGAACGTTTGGCCTCTGCTCCCACAGCAGAAGAGCCAGGATTGAAAGCTGGTGCTGGACCTGTTCAGCACACAATCCCCTTTACATTGGTGCCTCCATCGTTGCTTTCACTGCTAACACTCATACAGGAAAAGCATTTGAATAGAATCAGTCCAGAGCCTGCTCCCTGCTGGCAGCAACACAGCACAGAATGAACAGTGGCATCTGCTCACACGGCAGAAGGAGCAGCAGGGAAAGCTAGTGCTCTGCTTCTTCAGCACACAAGCAGCTTTGCAACGGGGTCACCATCATTGCAGTCTCTCCTCGGTTTCATACCTAAAAGTCCATTTGAATCCAAATTCTCAGGTGGTGTCTCTCAGCTGCCCAGCAGCACAGTTAGTACAGCACGAACGTTTGGCCTCTGCTCCCACAGCAGAAGAGCCAGGATTGAAAGCTGGTGCTGGACCTGTTCAGCACACAATCCCCTTTACATTGGTGCCTCCATCGTTGCTTTCACTGCTCACTTTCATACAGGAAAAGCATTTGAATGGAATCAGTCCAGAGCCTGCTCTCTGCTGCGCAGCAACACAGTCAGCACAGAATGAACAGTGGCATCTGCTCACACGGCAGAAGGAGCAGCAGGGAAAGCTAGTGCTCTGCTTCTTCAGCACACAAGCAGCTTTGCAACGGGGTCACCATCATTGCAGTCTCTCCTCGGTTTCATACCTAAAAGTCCATTTGAATCCAAATTCTCAGGTGGTGTCTCTCAGCTGCCCAGCAGCACAGTGAGTACAGCACGAACGTTTGGCCTCTGCTCCCACAGCAGAAGAGCCAGGATTGAAAGCTGGTGCTGGACCTGTTCAGCACACAATCCCCTTTACATTGGTGCCTCCATCGTTGCTTTCACTGCTCACATTCATACAGGAAAAGCATTTGAATGGAATCAGTCCAGAGGCTGCTCTCTGCTGCGCAGCAACACAGTCAGCACAGAATGAACAGTGGCATCTGCTCACACGGCAGAAGGAGCAGCAGGGAAAGCTAGTGCTCTGCTTCTTCAGCACACAAGCAGCTTTGCAACGGGGTCACCATCATTGCAGTCTCTCCTCGGCTTCATACCTAAAAGTCCATTTGAATCCGAATTCTCA
>NW_026642883.1:0-1345 GCF_028554395.1 Pezoporus wallicus | reverse complement strand
CCCAGAGCATCTCCTGGTACCCAGAGCATCTCCTGGTACCCAGAGCATCTCCTGCTGCCCAGAGCATCTCCTGGTGCCCAGAACATCTGGTACCCAGAGCATCTCCTGGTACCCAGAGCATCTTCTGGTGTCCAGAGCATCTTCTGGTACCCAGAGCATCTCCTGGTGCCCAGAGCATCTCCTGGTACCCAGAACATCTCCTGGTGCCCAGAGCATCTCCTGGTACCCAGAGCATCTTCTGGTGTCCAGAGCATCTTCTGGTACCCAGAGCATCTCCTGGTGCCCAGAGCATCTCCTGGTACCCAGAGCATCTCCTGGTGCCCAGAGCATCTCCTGGTACCCAGAGCATCTCCTGGTGCCCAGAGCATCTCCTGGTACCCAGAGCATCTCCTGGTACCCAGAGCATCTCCTGCTGCCCAGAGCATCTCCTGGTGCCCAGAACATCTGGTACCCAGAGCATCTCCTGGTACCCAGAGCATCTTCTGGTGTCCAGAGCATCTTCTGGTACCCAGAACATCTGGTACTCAGAGCATCTCCTGGTACCCAGAGCATCTCCTGGTACCCAGAGCATCTTCTGGTACCCAGAGCATCTGGTACCCAGAACATCTGGTACCCAGAGCATCTCCTGGTACCCAGAGCATCTTCTGGTGTCCAGAGCATCTTCTGGTACCCAGAGCATCTCCTGGTGCCCAGAGCATCTCCTGGTACCCAGAACATCTCCTGGTGCCCAGAGCATCTCCTGGTACCCAGAGCATCTTCTGGTGTCCAGAGCATCTTCTGGTACCCAGAGCATCTCCTGGTGCCCAGAGCATCTCCTGGTACCCAGAGCATCTCCTGGTGCCCAGAGCATCTCCTGGTACCCAGAGCATCTCCTGGTGCCCAGAGCATCTCCTGGTACCCAGAGCATCTCCTGGTACCCAGAGCATCTCCTGCTGCCCAGAGCATCTCCTGGTGCCCAGAACATCTGGTACCCAGAGCATCTCCTGGTACCCAGAGCATCTTCTGGTGTCCAGAGCATCTTCTGGTACCCAGAACATCTGGTACTCAGAGCATCTCCTGGTACCCAGAGCATCTCCTGGTACCCAGAGCATCTTCTGGTACCCAGAGCATCTGGTACCCAGAACATCTGGTACCCAGAGCATATCCTGGTACCCAGAGCATCTTCTGGTACCCAGAACATCTGGTACTCAGAGCATCTCCTGGTACCCAGAGCATCTCCTGGTACCCAGAGCATCTTCTGGTACCCAGAGCATCTGGTACCCAGAACATCTGGTACCCAGAGCATATCCTGGTACCCAGAGCATCTTCTGGTACCCAGAGCATCTTCTGGTACCCAGAACATCTG
>NW_026642882.1:0-1331 GCF_028554395.1 Pezoporus wallicus | reverse complement strand
AGCCAGGAGGAAAGCATGTGCTGGGCATCTTCAGCACACAGTCAGCTTTGCAACGGTGTCACCATCATTGCTGTCGCTCCTCGCTTTCATACCTAAAGGTCCATTTGAATGCACCCTCTTCGGAGCCGGAGCTTGCTCTGTTTGCAACGGTGTCGCCATCATTGCTGTCGCTCCTCGCTTTCATACCTAAAGGTCCATTTGAATGCACCCTCTTCGGAGCTTGCTCTCGGCTGCCCAGCAGCACAGTGAGTAGAGCACGAACGGTTGCCGTCTGCTCCCACAGTCGAAGAGCCAGGAGGGAAAGCATGTGCTGGGCATCTTCAGCACACAGTTAGCTTTGCAACGGTGACACCATCATTGCTGTCGCTCCTCGGTTTCATACCTAAAAGTCCACTCGAATGCAACCTCTACGGAGCTTGCTCTGAGCTGCCAAGTAGCACAGCGATTAGTGCACGAACACGAACTTCTGGCTTCTGCTCCCAGATCCGAAGAGCCGGGAGGGAAAGCATGTGCTGTGCATCTTCTGCACACAGTCAGCTTTGCAACGGTGTCACCATCATTGCTGTCGCTCCTCGGTTTCATATGTAAAAGTCCATTTGAATGCAATGTCTCCAAATCTTGTTCTCGGCTGCCCAGGGGCACAGTGATTAGTGCATGAACGTCTGGCCTCTGCTCTTAGAGCCGAAGAGCCAGGATGGAAAGCATGTGCTGGGCATCTTCAGCACACAGTCAGCTTTGCAACGGTGTCACCATCATTGCTGTCACACCCTAACCCTAACCCTAACCCTAACCCCTAACCCTAACCCTAACCCTATGCTTTCACCAGCTTTCCCTCCTGGCTCTTCGATTGTGGGAGCAGACGGCAACTGTTCGTGCTCTACTCACTGTGCAGCTGGGCAGCCGAGAGCAAGCTCCGAAGAGGGTGCATTCAAATGGACCTTTAGGTATGAAAGCGAGGAGCGACAGCAATGATGGTGACACCGTTGCAAAGCTGACTGTGTGCTGAAGATGCCCAGCACATGCTTGCCTCCCTGGGAGCCTGGCTCTTCGACTCTGGGAGCAGAGGCCAGACGTTCGTGCTCTAATCGCTGTGCTACTTGGCAGCTCAGAGCAAGCTCCGTAGAGGTTGCATTCGAGTGGACTTTTAGGTATGAAACCGAGGAGCGACAGCAATGATGGTGACACTGTTGCAAAGCTAACTGTGTGCTGAAGATGCGCAGCACATGCTTTCCCTCCTGGCTCCTTGACTGTGGGAGCAGACGGAAACCGTTCGTGCTCTACTCACTGTGCTGCTGGGCAGCCGAGAGCAAGCTCCGAAGAGGGTGCTTTCA
>NW_026642881.1:0-136949 GCF_028554395.1 Pezoporus wallicus | reverse complement strand
CCATCTTCTCCTGATTTAGGCAACTGTGCACACACTCAACAGTCAGTACAATTAACAACTTTAGTAACATTCTGCATTAATTTCAGGTAAGTACTGGTCCCAAGCTGGTATGTCAGTTATCGCATAAATCCAAATTGCAACTGATACAATTTCATATGTGAAGGTCCTGAAGGTTCGATCTGCCATGTCTTCTCTGGTTCTGGTGCTTTCTTCATTTTTGAAGAAAGGTTGTTCCTTTATCTTCACTGCTTTAAAGGTGGTCAATATTATCTGGTACCGTCCGCTCCACTTCTCCTGTAGAGGATCTCCTGAAAAATTCTTTACATAAACCCAGTCTCTGGATCTAAAAGAGTGAGTCGGATAATCCATGCCTCTCGCTCTTGTCCTCAGTATTCTCTTATTTCTTCTAATTGCTTTCCCAGATTGATCAGAAACTCTAGGAGATAACCTTCTCCCACTTCCAGAAGACTTTCCCCTTTAAACTGGGACTAATATGGTCTTCCATAAAAAATTTTACATGGGATAGCCTCTTCTTTCGACCGAGGTTTAGTTCAAATTCTCAATAGAGCCAGTGGTAAACCTTGGTATCAATATCTTGACATATTTTATTAATCTGTTGTTTGATTATCTTTTCTTCTTGCCCACTGGCCTGAGGCCTTTAAGGAACATGTAGTTGCCAATCAACTTCTAATTTTTGCTAATTTCTTGTAACTATTTTGCACTAAAGGGAGAGCCTTGGTAGGAAGAAATTGCCTCTGGTACTCCAAAACAAGGTATTATACTGCTTAACAATGTTCCAATTACTTGTCTTGCATTATTTATTCTACAAGAGAATGCTTCTGGCCACCTTGAAAAAGTATTCATTAACACCAACAAATATTGGTCTCGGTAATTCAGAAAAATTTATTTGCCAGTGTTGTCCCAGATAACTTCCTCCCCAGTTGTACCAATTTGATTTCTATTTTCAATTTCAGGATTAGTCTTGAGACAGAGCTGACTTTGTCACTAATTGAACTACGTTATGTAGATTCCTTCCTGCAATTTGTTCATCTAAGTTTTTATACAAAGAGTTGCTACCCCAATGAGTTTTGTTATGTTTCTCCTGAACTAGCTTCCAGAGTTGGTTATAGGGGATTACAATTCACCCATCAGGTATCTGAACCCAATCTTCTTTGTTTTCCTCTCCTTTGAGATCTCCAATCAATTTTCTATCCTCCTTTGAATATCTAGGTTTAGATTTCTCAATTGTTAGCTTGCTGTCAGGGATTAAGGGAATGAGTTTAGATTGTTCAATTTCTCGTTTGGCTTCAGAATCGGTCAAATTTCACCTTGTTGATGCCCTCGACAATACATAATAGCTACTTCCTCAGGTAGCTGAACAGTTTTCAGTAGTCATAGAATTTCTGTAGCATGTTTAATCTGTTTCTCCTGTGTGTTCAAAGGTCCTCATTCTTTCCAGATGGCACCATGTGCATGGACCACACCAAATACATATTTAGAATCAGTCCAAATATTTATCCTTTTGTCTTTAGCCAATTCCAAGGCACGTTCCAGAGGTTTCTTTCAAATCTGGTTGACTTGAATATACAGTTTTATACAGTGGCCAGGCAGTTGTATGTTAATAGTCTGTTGGTTGTTCCTGCAAAAGGATGCTGGATTGGCAACATTAGTGACCACAATTTCTATATCATCATGTTGCACAAGGATGGCCTGGTATTTTAAAAAACATGAAGGAGATAACTAGTGGGCTTCTTTCTGTTTTAGGAATGCTGATACAACATGGGACACTAGTACAGTAATTTTTGTCCCAAGGTAAATATGCGGGCCTCTTCAACATTCACGATAACTGCTGCCACAGCTCTTAGGCATCTGGGCCATCCTTTGCTTGCTTCATTCAGCTGTTTTGAAAAATACACCACTGTTCTCTTACAGGGTCCTAGTTTCTGAGTAAGGACCACCAAAGCTATTCCCTGTTCTTCATAGGAATATAGCCAAAAGGATTTAGTCACATCTGGAAGTCAGAGCTGCAGCTCTCATTAGCTCTGCTTTTAAATTTCTGAAGCCCTCAGTCCATTCCAAAGAGAGAGGGGCTTCTTTTAACAGTTCATATAGGGGTCTTACCAGAACACCATAATCATGCATCCAAAGTCTGCCTCCTCCAGTCATTCCCAGGAACGTCTGGACCTCCTTGATGGTTGACAGTCGTGGAGTTTGACAAATGGCTTCCATATAGCAGTTCCAAGTTTTCTCTGTCCTGTTATTTCATATCCTAGGTAGGAAACTCATGTTTGGTTTAGTTGGGCCTTTTGTCTGGTTACCCAATAACCATTCAGTCCCAGAAAATTCAATGCTCCCACTGGATGCATTCTTCCTTTGTTTCTGTGGCAATTAATAGGTCATCCACATATTGTAAGAGTCCCCGTCTGAGTGGGTCGTTTCCATGATTAGAGTTCCAGTGCCAGCTGATTTCGAAAAATCATTGGACTGTTTTAAACCCCTTATGTAATACTGTCCAAGTTAATTAGGTTTTCCTTACTGTGTCAGAATGTTCCCATTTGAAAGCAAATAAATTCTGGTTTTCTTAGTCCAATGGTAAGCAAAAGAAAGAGTCCTTTAAATCCACGGCGGCAAACCATTTCTGATTCAATTTAGTCAATAAGGTATACGGATTAGCTATTACTGAATATCCTCTACAAATTTGTTGATTCCTGAGATCTTGAACCAATCTGCAACTTTTCTTTACTGGCAAGGTAGGAGTATTACATTCCAATTCACATTCAATTAATAATTTATATTTTAGAATCAATGATTTTTTTAACTCCCTTTCCTGCAATTTTAGGGGATATTGTTTTATTCTAATTGGACAGCTCCCCCCCCCCCCCCCCCCCCCCTTTTTATATCTACTTTAACAGGTAAAGCATTTTTTTGCATTACCTGGAACTTCAGCTGCCCATACTCGCAGATATACCTGGATTAAGGATTTGTTCTATTTCAGGGAGGTCCTCCTGTTCACTTTTTCTGTTGAATTAAAGATAAACTCAAAACTGCAATTAATTGATTTTTTTAACTCTTAATTCCATTTTGCCTTCTTTAAATGTTGTTTCTTGCCCAAATAAAGATTTTGGAGAAAAGTTTGATGGCTTTGTAATGGAAAATAACTGGGGTGCTTGAAGGTAGTTGACACAGTTTCCGGCCCTCAGGACCTCAGTACAGAAGGTGTGAAAAAAGCAGAATAGAAGGACAGGACCTGGGGATGGGGAGTATCTGGGACTAGCAGATGTCCAGGGTGGGCACAGATAAGCTAACTGATACACTGTGGCAAGATATTGCTGCCCGGGTGCAGATCCTGGTGGTGAAGGTACGCCATACAGCTGCTCATGTAACCAGGAGTCGGGCCACTGAGGAACACCAGAACAACCAACAAGTGGATAAAGCTGCTAATATTGACGTGTCTCAGATGGACCTAGATTGGCAACATAAGGGTGAATTATTTTTGGCCCCGTGGGCCCATGACACCTCAGGCTATCAGGGCAGAGATGCAACATATAGATGGGCTTGTGATCAAAGGGTGGACTTAAGAATGGACACTATTGCCCAGGTTATTCGTGAGTGTGGAACATGTGCTGCAATTAAGCAAGCTAAGTGGTTAAAGCCTCTTTTGTATGGAGGATGATGGCTGAAGTACAAATATGGGGAGGCCTGGCAGATTGATTATATCACACTCCCACCAACCCTCCAAGGCAAGCACCTTGTGCTTACCATGGTGGAAGCAACCACTGGATGGGTGGAAATGTACACTGTGCCCCACGCCACTGCCTGGAACACTATCCTGGGCCTTGAGAAACAGATTTTGTGGTGACATGGCACCCCAGAGGGAATTGAGTCAGACAATGGGACTCATTTCTGGAACAGCCTTATAGACTTTTGGGCCAAAGAGCATGGCATTGAGTGGGTATATCCCATCCCCTACCATGCACCAGCCTCTGGGAAAATCGACCGATACAATGGGCTGTTAATAACTACACTGAGAGCCAGGGGTGGTGGGACTATCAAGCATTCTGATACACACTTAGCAAAGGCCACCTGGTTGGTCAACACCAGAGGATCTGCCAACAGGGCTGGCCCAGCCCAGTCAGAACTTTTACATAGTGTAGAGGGGGACAAAGTTCCTGTGGTGCACATAAAGAATTTGCTGAGGAAGACAGTCTGGGTTATTCTGGCTTCAGGTAAAGTCAAACCCACTTGTGGGATTGCTTTTGCTCAGGGAGCCTGATATACCTGGTGACTAATGTGGGAAGATGGGAAAGTCTGATATATACCTCAAGGGGATTTGATTTTAGGGGAAAGCAGCTAATGAATTTGATTGTATGCTGTTGCCTGCTATGTAGCACTTTTATAGCCCACCAACTAGATTTCCTCAGGTCACCAGGGATTGGCCCCGACTTCCATCTGACCATCATCCCAACAGAGAATGAACTTTGATAGAACCAGATGAGTTTTGTGGCAAAGGAACAATCAGCATCAGCAGGCAACAACCTAACACTGCACACAGCCTCTCCTGCCCCAAAAGACTGTTACAAGAGATGGAGCCCGACATCATGGACCAAATGGACTCAGCAGCTTTATAAGGGTTGGTCCATGCACTAAGGAATGATCTCTCTCTCTTTCTCTCTGTATGTGTATGTATATATACATATATATATGACATAAGAGTGATGGTATATTGAAAATGTGGGATCTGAACGTGACGTGAATAGCATGGAATAAGGGGTGGATACTGTCCTGGGTTCAGCAGTAGCAGTCATTTTTTCCCCTTCTTAATAGCTAGGGCAGCACTGTGTTTTTGACTTTCAGCCTTGGAACAACACTGATAACACTGCTGGTTTTAGTTGTTGCTAAGTCATGTTTAGTCTGACCAAGGGCTTTCTGAGTCTCATGCTCTTCCAGGGAGGAAGGGAAGCTGGGAGGAAGCAGAGACAGGACACCTGACCCAAACTAGCCAAAGAGGTATTCCATACCACAGCACATCATGCCCAGGATGTAGACCTGGGGGCAGTTACCTGGAAGGGCTAGATCACTGCTCAGTTGGGCTGGGTATTGGTCGGCGGGTGGTGAGCAGTTGTATTCTCTTCCCTTGTTATTTCCCTTATCATTATTATTATTGGTGGTAGCAGTAGTGGTTTGTGTTATACCTTAGTATACACCTTAGGTAAGGACAGCTCTTATCTCAACCCATGGGAGTTACATTATTTCGATTCTCCTCCCTGTCCCTCTGGTAGCAGGGACGGGGGGAAGGTGGGTAGTGAGGCAGAGACTGCTTGGTTCTGCTTTACGGCTGGGCTTAAACCATGACAGTTAGAAGCCTGTTTAGTCACTTCTCTGGAAAACGTTACTGACACCATTGCAATCTCAATATTTCTACCATAAATTTTATCAATACTTGTATGTTTAGGTGAACAGTGGGATTCTATGGCTGTGGGAACTAGGATGATGCATGTGGACATCACCCTTTAAGGAACTGTCACATGATGTTTACTTCTCTCTATTGGACTGATTCTGAATCAAGCCGCTGCCAAGCCTCTCTTTGTTCATATCTGTTTCTAATTTTAAGCTTTACTTAATTAAATTGAGGATGAGCATATACCTAGATTTCTTCCAAACAGGATAAATATTTATTTCCAGAAGTCTTTAGGTAGGATTTTGAGCTATTTTCTGGAAACTGGAAATGGGCAATATCTATCTACCCAACCACTTCTGTGCAACCTGGAACGTTTCTTCCTTTCTTCCTCTGACACATCACAAAAATGTTCTGTCCAATGTATAGAGATATGCTGTAAAAATCTAGTAATAAAAAGCAACCCCAGATCATCCTAGTGGACGACAGGATGACCATGAGCCAACACTGTGCCCTTGTGGCCAAGAAGGCCAATGGCATCCTGGGGTGTATTAGAAGGGGGGTGGTTAGTAGGTCGAGAGAGGTCCTCCTTCCCCTCTACTCTGCCCTGGTGAGACCGCATCTGGAATATTGTGTCCAGTTCTGGGCCCCTCAGTTCAAGAAGGACAGGGAGCTGCTGGAGAGAGTCCAGTGCAGGGCAACTAAGATGATTAAGGGAGTGGAGCATCTCCCTTATGAGGAAAGACTGAGGGAGCTGGGTCTCTGTAGTTTGGAGAAGAGGAGACTGAGGGGTGACCTTATTAGTGTCTATAAATATATAAAGGGGGAGTGTCACGAGGATGGAGCCAGGCTCTACTCAGTGGCAAACAATGATAGGACAAGGGGTAATGGGTACAAACTGGAACACAAGAGGTTCCACTTAAACTTGAGAAGAAACTTCTTCTCAGTGAGGGTGACAGAACACTGGAACAGGCTGCCCAGGGAGGTTGTGGAGTCTCCTTCCCTGGAGACATTCCTGTGTAACCTTATCTAGGTGTTCCTGCTCCGGCAGGGGGATTGGACTAGATGATCTTTTGAGGTCCCTTCCAATCTCTAGCATACTGTGATACTGTGATCTTCTGTGCGAGTCTCAGATTCTCCCACTTCATCTGTAGTTTAATAAGTCACAGTCTCTTGCCAGTTTGTAAAATGCTGTTGCTGCTTTCTGCTCCCACACTGTGATACTTCATTTCTGTTTGATAAAACTCTTCCCATGGGAGGCTTTCCTTCATTCCAGATGGGCATCTGAGTATCAGCGTGAGCAGTAAGCCTGTGTTGCTCTTATAAAATCATCAACAGCAAATGTAAATGAGGTGGTGTATTTTTGGTTTCTCAAGCAGTTGATGTAGGACCGTGTTACTGATACCAGCAAGTAGAGATCTCTCACAGTATCACAGTATCACAGTATGCCAGAGATTGGAAGGGACCTCAAAAGATCATCTAGTCCAATCCCCCTGCCGGAGCAGGAACACCTAGATAAGGTTACACAGGAATGTGTCCAGTTCATCTAGTTTCTTCTCAAGTTTAAGTGGAACCTCTTGTGTTCCAGTTTGTACCCATTACCCCTTGTCCTATCATTGTTTGCCACTGAGTAGAGCCTGGCTCCTTTCTAAAGTTTTACATGGGATGGGAGCCCTCACAAGTGACTGACACCCTGCCAGAGCTGTGTCCCACCCTGTAAGATAAGCAGTAATGCTTGTTGATTATGGAGCATGCTTTACATTCATGCATAACCTGTGCAATGGCATCAATAGTCAAGTCCATCTCTCGATCATGAGCCCATTTGTACTTGCATGCCTTCCTAGATGTCCTGATGTGTCATGGGCACACTGAGCTATAAATAGCTCACCCTTATGTTCCTAGTCCAGATCAACCTCAGCCGCTTCAGTTCCAGCAAACTGGTGCACCATTGTTTCAGTGTTCTTCAGTGTCAGGTTTTAGGCATGTGAGCATGTATGTGACATACTTTTACAACCAGGTTCTCTACTTGAGCAGCAATATCTTGCCATAGTTCTGCAGCCCACATGGGATTACCTCTGTACTGCCAATTTTTCTACTTCCATTGCTGCAACTGCCCCCACAGGGCATTTACCACCGAGTCAGTACAGAGATGAAGTATTGGTCATTTTTCTTGTCCAGCAATGTCTAAAGCCCGATGCATGTCTTTCACCTCTGCAAACTGACTTGATTCACCTTGTCCTTCAGTGGTTTCTGCAACAAATGGTAGGGCTCTGTTTCCACCCTTGGGGCAATAGATTCCAAGTGTACTGGACAGCCCTCCAAGTGAAAGCAAACTGTGCCCTGCACTCTGCTATCAGAGATCAAGAAAAACATGTTAGTGATATCAGTTGTGTCATATGCCTTGGATGCTTTTGTCTGTAGTTCATATTAGAGTTTTAGCATGTCTCGTATGGCAGCTTTCAGCTGTGGTGTGACTTCATTCAGGCCTCAATAGTCCACTGTTAGCCTCCACTCTCCCTTAGGTGTTTGCATTGGCCATATAGGACTATTAAAGGATGAATGAGTTTTACTGATCAATCCTAGACTCTCCAGTCACCAGGTCAGCTTATGGATGGGAACCAGAGAGTTTTGATTGGTGTGATATTGTCACTGGTGCACTGCCATGGTAGAAATTGGTATCTACTGGTTTTTAACCTGCAGCAAACCCACCACAGACAGATACACTGAGAGACCAAGCAAGTTAGACAGCTGTTTAATCTTTTCCATACTCGAGGCAGCCGTACTAAAAGCCCACTCTTCTGGGTCCTTGAAATACCCTCTCTTGAGGTAGTCCATGCCAAGGTCACGTGGAGCCTCTGGACCAGTCACAATAAAATGCTTTTGCCACTCATTCCCAGTTAGGCTTACCACAGCCTCCAATACGACAGTTCTTTGAAATCCTCCTGTCACTCCAGAAATACTGATGAATTCTGCCCCTTTGTAATCTGATGCTACTAGGGTACACTGTGCACCAGTGTCCACTAGACATTTACACTCCCATGGGGCTGATATACCAGGCGATTAAATCCACATAGTCCAGTGTCATGTTAAGGGGGTCTTTACCTCAGTAAGGGGGCTTATCTCCTACCCCATAAGGGGGAAGGTTTCACCCCTTCACCTGTAAGTTTGATGGGTTTGTTACCGCCCCAGGAAAGAAAATCCTTGTTTGTCAGATGCCCATTATTCAACACCCAGTAAACCTGATTGTCCCTTTCTTCTGCCTGACTGAAGGAAGGGCCCCTCTATCCTTGGTTGGAGTCTTCGTTACTTGATTTTTGTAACTGCAAAGTTAAAAGTACGGTTTGCCCTTCTACTCTGCCCAACAGACACTGGAGCATTAATTTTACAGGATGGATGCTTTTTAGCTGTTGCTTTTCTTGCACTTCCTGTACCCAAGTTTCTAGTCACCAGGTAGGTTCACCATCCCATTTCCTCATGCCCTCCCCCTGGTCACGCAGGAAGAACCACAAGGTTGGACATGGTCTGTGTCACGAGTACCCTTTACCTTGAACAGAAATAGGCTGACTCATAATAGCTGATACATTAAAATCATAGAATCATAGAGTAGTTAGGGTTGGAAAGGACCTTAAGATCATCTAGTTCTAATCCCCCTGCCATGGGCAGGGACACCTCACACTAAACCATCTCACCCAAGGCTTTGTCCAACCTGGTCTTGAACACTGCCAGGTATGGAGCATTCACAACCTTCCTGGGCAACACATTCCAGTGCCTCATCACCCTAACAGGAAAGAATTTCCTCCTTGTATCCAATCTAAACTTCCCCTGTTTAAGTTTGAACCCATTACCCCTTGTCCTATCACTATAGTCCTTAATGAAGAGTGCCTCCCCAGCATCCCTATAGGCCCCCTTCAGATACTGAAAGGCTGCTATGAGGTCTCCAAGCAGCCTTCTCTTCTCCAGGATGAACAGCCGCAACTTTCTCAGCCTGTCTTCATACGGGAGGTGCTCCAGTCCCCTGATCATCCTCGTGGCTCTCCTCTGGACTTGTTCCAAAAGTTCCATGTCCTTTTTATGTTGAGGACACCAGAACTGCAGACAATACTCCAGGTGAGGTCTCACAAGAGCAGAGTAGAGGGGCAGGATCACCTCCTTCAACCTGCTGGTCACACTCCTTTTGATGCATCCCAGGATACGGTTGGCTTTCTGGTCTGCAAGCGCACACTGAAGCCGGCTCATGTTAATTTTCTCATCGACCAGCACCCCTAATTCCTTCTCCCCAGGGCTGCTCTGAATCTCTTCTTTGCCCAACCTGTAGCTGTGCCTGGGAATGCTCTGACCCTTGCACTTGGCATGGTTAAACTTAATAACGTTGGCATTGGCACACCTCACAAGTGTGTCGAGGTCCCTCTGGATGGCATCCCTTCCCTCCACTGTATCAACCGGACCACACAGCTTAGTGTCATCAGCAAACTTGCTGAGGGCACACTCAATCCCACTGTCCATGTCAGTTGAGGATGTTGAACAAGACCTGTCCCAACACTGATCCCTGAGGGACACCACTCATTACCTGTCTCCATCTGGAAACTGAGCCATTGGCAACTCTTTGTGTGCGGCCATCCATCCAGTTCTTTATCCACCGAGTGGTCCACCTGTCAAATTGATGCCTCTCCAATTTAGAGACAATGATGTCATGTGGGATAGGGTTGAATGCTTTGCACAAGTCCAGGTAGATGACATCAGCTGCTCTACCCCTGTCCATGAGTTCTGTAGCCCCATCATAGAAGGCCACCAAATTGGTCAGGCAGGATTTCCCCTTAGTGAAGCCATGCTGGCTGTCACCAAGCACCTTGTTGTTTTTCATGTGCCTTAGCATGCCTTCCAGGAAAATCTGCTCCAAGATTTTGCCAGGCAGAGAGGTGAGACTGACTAGTCTGTAATTCCACGGGTCATCCATTTTCCCCTTCTTGAAAATGGGGGCTATATTTCCATTTTTCCAATTGTCGGGAACTTCACCTCCTCCTGATAGCTTCCGGAGGGGCCCTACATTGTTCCTGGTCTGTCTTTTATTCACTACATACCTATAGAATCCCTTCCTGTTATCCTTATCCCTAGCCAAGTTTAATTCTAAACTGATAAACTATTCTAAATTATATAGCAATACCAAGAATGACAATCATTACGACAAACATTAATGCATATTGTATCTGGTCTTGAAGCCATCCTACAAAGCATATTAAAGATTCGTCCCTACAGTGAGAAAACTCACAGGCTGAGATAAAGACAGTTTAATAGGTGTTCTGCTGACAGTCACAGTACACAACAAAATGACAACACACTAGCTGTATAATATGCAGAGGTTGTTAAACAAGCACACTAAGGCCAATAAACACAATAAAGCAAGCATACTAATGTGAATTAGGTAAATATCTCTTTATATATAGTGAAAAGTACAATAAGGCAAATCAGAGATATAGGTATATAAGTATTGAAGGAAGTTAGCAATGTATTAAATCATTACTGTATGGAAAGAACAGAGATTAAGAAGAAATACATCACCAATTACCACTGAATCATCATCCAGGCCCACACTTCCAACTGGAAAGCTCCATTGCAGCTGATGCCAGGAGTCTCAGGTAATTGGGAAAATTCCTGCGTGGTGCTTCCACCCATAGGTGAGGCTTTGGATTTGGCCACAAGAGGGTCCTGCTTTTATACCCTTAGAAAAAAAACTGGCTTTATGCCAGATCTCTAATTATTTACTCGTGGGCTTGTGCAGTTTCTCATGATCTCACCATTGTCAGCTCTGAGAGTGTTGGTCAGGCACCCCAGTGCAGCCAAGTATGAAGGTCATAGAACAGCTGCACACCTCTGTTTTCCTGCCTCTTTCTGGCAAACAGTCATGATGAACATAAACATATATACTCTGCCGAATACACTGGCAAACAATATACTTTGTTATGTCTCTCAGTCATGAGAGGAAATCTATTCTCAGCTAGGTTCCTATACATTTGTCGCAATTTAAGCCCAGCCGGTAACTCAGAACCCGCAGTTGCTCACTCACTCCTCCCCCCCTTCTTCCTCTACCTGCTCCCAGAGAAATGGGGAAGAGAATCAAAATAATGTAATTCTCACAGGCTGAGATAAGAGCAATCCAGTAATTAAGGTATAATACAAAACTACTACTGCTACCACCAATAATAATAATGATAAAGGAAATAACAAGAGGAGAGAATACAATTGCTCACCACTGGATGACCAATAACCAGCCTGTGTCAGGGACAATAGATAATTGCCTGTGGTGAAACATGCAAAGATAGAAAAGTACTGTTTGTCCACTTTGGCTTCTCCCTGGAGAGTCCTGCTTTGGCTGCTCTCCGAAAAGTCCAGCTTTGGTTCCCACCTGGAAAGTTCCACTTTTAGAACTCCCCCGAAATGTCTTGACCCTTGGAGACCTGTCTAGATATTGCTGGCCACTTGTTCCAACGTAGGCTGTCCCCCTGCATCAGAATGAGTGTATTTTTGTCAGCATGAAAGCACAAACCTCATGCGATGAAGGGGAGGCAGAACCTCATACTGATGCATGGAATCAGACTCTACAACTCAAGGAGAGTTATAAAGCAGGTATGTTTATTATGGCGCCAGGTGCAAGAGGGATTGCTCCTCCTAACTTGCACACCGAGGGTTTAAGCAAGCAGATAGTTATTGCACACAAACATGCATATTCATTAGATTCCTGAGAGAGCAGCAGGGCTATTACCATTAGTTCTAGGAACTCATTATCTCATTATCATAAGTCTCCTCCTTTTGGCATTTGGCACTGCCCTCCAGTGGTCGTGGGCAGGGGTCTTCAAGATGAAGCAAGCAGTCTTCCTTATGATGTACTTTTCACCTTTGGCACAGTTGGATGCCTCAGTAATCACAAAACTAGCTGAAACCAGCCATATCTATAACTTTCTGATAGCTGACAAAGTTTTAGAACAGTATGACCTTTGTACAAAATTTATTTCAAGCAAAACAGGATGGGTGGACAAGGACTATCCAAAGCTAGCAGTTGTTCGAGAGGCACTATCTCCAGACTAACTGATAAGTAGAAGGATGGTAAGAAATAATTCATTCATGCTAGTAGGGCTACTAAATTCTGTTATCACACCACAGACTTACAACACATTGTTCTCTACCTTAGACCAAAATTAAGCTAAAAGTGTTTTAACCCTATGTTTTCCAGGCACTTGCTTTCCTTATATCAATGCCACCCAGGTCAGCATTGCCTCTGCAGGGGCACCCACTAAGGTTGAGCCTGCTACCTCTCACTGCGATGATGATTCTCTGATCTGGTTTCCTGATCGTCTTCCCAGGGTCCTTGGGGTTAGTAAGATAACCAAACACCAGAAGTATCCTTGAATGTATCCTG
The DNA here is from genome assembly GCF_028554395.1 of Pezoporus wallicus. NCBI lineage: Eukaryota > Metazoa > Chordata > Aves > Psittaciformes > Psittacidae > Pezoporus > Pezoporus wallicus. Next base: position 124,143 of record NW_026642881.1, on the reverse strand, counting down.
TACTATTTCTATATTTTCCTATATTAATACACTAGTTGAGAGTTCTCTATTTGTCTCTCGTTTTCTCTCACCTGGAATCCTCAAACTCTGGAACATAAAATGGTGATGAGGATGGGATTCCCGGTCTGAGAGAGCATGAGAGAAAAAATTTGGGTATAAAGAATTAGTGGGGCTGGGTAGCGGAGTGCACCGCTACCAGGTTATGCCATGTATTACTATGAGGTGGGGGTGCACAGCTACTGGATTATACCACGTTCCATACATGGGGCTGCGTAGTGAGGGTGCACAGCTACCGGATTGCGCCACGTTCTGCATGTGGGGCTGCATAGCGGGTAATGATTGCCTGTCTGGATTTTGTGTTTCAAGTATTGTAGTTGTGTGGAGTGTGTTTGTGGGACCTTGTGTGTGTGTGTGTGTTGAGGGCAGGGCTTGGTCAGTGAAGTATGTAGCTGCACCAAGAGATGGTGTTCTGTGTATTTTTTGTTGTCGGACTTGTGTAAAAGTTTTTAACGGGTAACAGATTAACATTCTGGGTGAGAAAGGGTTAATGCAAAAGTGCAGTTGCCAGCAGTTAGGCGTTTGTAGTCACACAGAGTAGGGTGAGTGACTTGAATTAAAAAAAAGGGGGGGGGGAAGGCAGTGAGGCCCCTTTAGTTATTTGATAGAGTTGTGTAACCATGTTCATTAGAAGCTACCCTCCGATTTGGCTTCCAGTGCTCCACAGGTGGAATGGCCAGATGGATGGACACCAGAGCCGTGGAGTACTTTGTGGGACAGGTGGAAAAACTTGTACTCAGGTGGGGCCAGAACCATGGAGTGAAAAAAAAAAAAAGCCCTCTTGATCTATAGAAGTATTGGGGGCAGTTTGTAGAGACACCACAAGCAAAGCCTAAACAGAGCCTGCAACAGGCTGGGTACATGGGAGGAGCCCTGCTTAGCGTGTTTGAAGTAACCTGGGGGTGAATCCAAGACTTGGAGGAACAGATAGATTGGTAGAAACAAGAACTGCTAACTGAAAAAAAAGCAAGAGGGGTAGCACAACCACAAGCTTTATTAGCTGCCACCCAAGCATCATCGGGGGGGGGCAGAAAAATTAGCCATATCATATGCCCTTCGGGCTGCACAGTGGCGGCAGAGACACCTAAAGCGCAGTGCGGATACAGGACCATGGGAATGGGCAGTAGTAACCCAACCAGATTGGGACCCAAAGACATGGAATGGAGATATTTGGGGTACCAGTGAGTCAGAATCAAATACCAGAGACGAGGCAGAGGTGAAAAAGTAAGGAGGCAGCTCATCTCCTATGTTTAAAATGTAAGATGATTGCCAGGGCAAACAGACAAGTAAGAACAGATGAATTGACAGACTATAGTCCTGAGGAGATTAGTAACTTATTGGATAAATACAAGCAGAAGCTAGGGGAGGAACCCCAGAACTGGCTAGTTCGCCTCATAGAGGAAGGAGCAGATACTGTATTGCTAGACAGGGTGGATAGGAAAAAAAAAAACAAAAATAAAACCAAAAAAACAAACAACCCCATACTAGCATCAGAACAAGGAAACCCCATTCAACAAGTGATTGAAAAGCTAAGCCAGTTAAGGGATTTGCTAGGACTGGGCTTGAACAAAGAAGCTCAGGACCAGGGGAGAGTAGGAAAGGGGGATATGTGGGAACTGCAAGACATCCTGTTGCCACTGTGTAGATAATTAAAGAAGAAGAATTGCTGATAGTGCACCTGGGTCTGGAGCAGGCCAGGGAGTGTTTGTGTGCAGGGGTGCAAGGTCAGGCTGGGAAGCAGCCTGAGTAGTGATTGTTTATTCATCTCCTATTACGGTCTAATTACATGCTGATTCAAGATCCGCTGCCTACCCCTATTGGAATGAATATCTGAAATGACTATTGAAGCAAGCTCAAGAAAATAGATAAAAAGACTCTGATTACTGTCCATCATGATGTGGAAAAGATGCACCAAATTCTGGAAAGAGTGAAGAAAGACAGAGAACATCAGTGGTGAGGCACTCACTTCTGATGGTCACCCACAGCTACAGGAAGTCTGAAGAGAGTGTTTCATCCTGTTGTTGTTTTATTGATATTAACCCTTTCACTTTTTGTGTATTGTTTCAAGCTTGTTTTACAGCCAGTGTGCTATCAACAGCACATAAGGTATTTGATTCAGTGATGCTGTCAGCGTGGGTCCCTGAATAGGTTAATCGAATCACCCTTCGATACAGTGGGCTGTCCAGTAGGGTTCTGTCCTGGGTTTAGCAGTAGCAGTCATTTTTCTCCTTCTTAGCACCTGGTCCAGAGCTGTGGTTTTGACTTTGGCCTGGGAACACTGCTGATAACACCGATGGTTTTAGTTGTTGCTCAGTAATGTTTAGTTTGACCAAGGGCTTTCTGAGCCTCATGCTCTGCCAGGGAGGAGGGGAAGCTGGGAGGAAGCAGAGACAGGACACCTGACCCAAACTGACCAAAGAAGTATTCCATACCACAGCATATCATGCCCAGGATGTAACTGAGAGTTACCCGGAAGGGCTAGGGCACTGCAGGGTTGGACTAGGTATCGGTTGGGGCTCGGTCAGAGGGGGGTGGGGGCGACTAATCGGTTGGCAGGAGGTGAGGTGTTGTATTTTTTTCCTCTTGTTATTTCCTTTATCATTATTATTATTGGTGGTAGCAGTAGTGATTTGTGTTATACCTGAGTTCCTAAACTGTTCTTATCTCAACCCGTGGGAGTTGCATTCTTTTGATTCTCCTCTCCGTCCCTCCAAGAGTAGGGTGAGGGCAAGAAGGGGGGGAGTGAGAGAGAGACTGTGTGATTTATGGCTGACTGGGTTTAAACCATGACAGGCTCCCACAATGGAACGCAGACAGGCTGATTGGACCCCAGGGTCTCGTCCTTCTTCAGATACTGACAGGCTGATCAAATATAAAGGGTTCAAGGAAACCCCTCTTATAATGTGACAATATGGTCTGAGCCATAGGGGTTAGTAAGTATGGCTTTTGATACTGCATGTACATAAGTGACCATGAAGTACCAGACACCTCTGACCTCCAGCAGCAAGAAAGCTCCTCTTCATCTACTGTCATGATGTCAGAACAGAGGCTCGTAGGGATTCTGTATTGGCTGCTGCACTAATTATTCTGTTTTTATTGGTCATATTAGGTCACATTCCAAACTGCCTGGCCCTTTAATAAGGCAAAAGAGAGAAAAGGAAACAAAGGAGGCAAAGGAGAGAAAAGGAGACAAATGAGGCAAAGAAGCCAAAAGAGGCAAAGGATGTTAGGGAGGCAAAGACGGCAAATGAGAGAAAAGAAGGCAAATGAATCAAAGGAGAAAACAGGAAACAAAGGAGGCAAAGGAGAGAAAAGGAGAGAAAAGGAGACAAAGAAGGCAAAGAAGCAAAATGAGGCAAAGGATGTTAAGGAGGCAAAATGAGGCAAAGGATGTTAAGGAGGCAAAGTTTGCAAATGAGAGAAATGGAGGCAAATGAAGCAAAGGAGAAAAGAGGAAACAAAGGAGGTAAAGGAGAGAAAAGGAGTCAAATGACTATAAGGAGGCAAGGAGAGAAAAGGAGCTAAAGAAGGCAAAGGAGAGAAAAGTAGGGAAAGGAGGCAAAGGCAGCAAAGGAGAGAAAAAGAGGCAAATGAAGCAAAGGAGAGAAAAGGAGTCAAATGAAGCAAAGGAGAGAAAAGGAGTCAAATGAAGCAAAGGAGAGAAAAGGAAACAAAGGAGGCAAAGGAGAGAAAATGAGAGAAAATGAGAAAAGGAGAGAAGAGGAAGCAAAGGAGAGAAAAGGAGGGAAAGGAGAGAAAAGGAGGCAAAGGAGAGGATAGCAGTGAAAATGAGGCAAAGGAGAGAAGAGGAAGCAAAGGAGAGAAAATAGGGAAATGAGAGAAAAGGAGGCAAAGGAGGCAAAGTGGGCAAAGGACAGAAAAGGAGGCAAAGTAGAGAAAAGGAAAGAAAAGGAGAGAAAGGAGAGAAAAGTAGGCAATGGAGGCAAAGGAGAGAAAAGGAGAGAAAAGGAGGCAATGGAGGCAAAGGAAAGAAAAGGCGGTAAAGGCGAGAAAAGTAGCAAAAAGGAGAGAAAGGAGAAAATAGGAAGCAAAGGAGAGAACAGAAAGCAAAGGAGGGAAATGGAGAAAAAGGGGAAAAAAGGAGGGAAATAGAGAAAAAGAAGAGAAAAGGAGAGAAAAGGAAAAAAAGGACAGAAAAGGAGAGAAAATGACAAAAATGGAGAGAAAAGTAGTATAACAAGAAAAATGATGCAAATCAGGCAAAGGAAGCAAAAGAAGTAAAGGAGGGAAATGGAGGCAATGGAGAGAAAAGGAGAGAAAATGACAAATGGAGAGAAAAGGAGAGAAAATTACAGAAATGGAGAGAAAAGGAGGATAAAGAGAGAAAATGAGGCAAATGAGGCAAAGGAAGCTAACAAGAAAAAAGAGAGAAAAGGAGGCAAAAGAGACAAAAGCAGAGAAAAGGAGACAAAAGCGAGAAAAAGAAAGCAAAGGAGAGAAATGGCTAAAAAATAGAGAAAAGGCAGCAAAGGAGAGAAAAAGTGGCAAAGGAGAGAAAAGGAGGTAGAGGTGAGAAAATGACGCAAAGGAGGCAAAGGAGAGAAAAGGAGAGAAAAATGGAGAAAAGGAGGCAAAGGATGCAAAGGACAGAAAAGGAGGCAAACATGAAAAAACAGGCAACAAAGAGAAAAGGAGGCAAAGGAGAGAAAAGGAGATAAAAGGAGATCAAAGAATAGCAAAGGTGAGGAAAGGAGAGATAACGAGAGTAAAGGAGGCAAAAGAGAGAAAAGGAGGCAAAGGATGCAAAGTAGAGAAAAGGAGGCAAAGGATGCAAAGTAGAGAAAAGGAGAGAAAATGACGCAAAGGGTAGAAAAGAAAGCAAAGCAGGGAGGAAAGGGGAGAAAAGGAGGCAAAGCAGGCAAATGAGGCAAAGGAGGCAAAGTAGGGAAAAGGAGAGGAAAAGAGAGAAAAGAAGGCAAAGGACGCAAAGGAAAGAAAAAAAATGCAGGGGACACAAAGGAGGCAAGGGAGGCAAAGGAGAGTAAAGGAGAGAAAAGAGGTAGAGCAGGCAAAAATAGTAAAGGAGGCAAAGGATGCAAAAGAGAGAAAAGGAGTCAAATGACAATACAGAGATAAAAGGGGGCAAAGGATACAAAGGTGAGAAAAGGAAGGAGAGAAAAGGAGACAAAGGAGGAAAAGGAGAGAAAAGGAGGCAAAAGAGTCAAAGGCGAAAAAAGGAGGGAAATGAGAGAAAAGAAGGCAAAGAGGCAAATAAGGCAAATAAGAAAAGGAGACAAAGGGGGAAAAGGAGGAAAAGGAGAGAAAAAAGGCAAAGGAAGAAGAAGAAGGAAAACTAGGAAAACAAGACAAAGGGGGCAATGGAGGCAAAGGAGAGTAAAAAAAAGACAAAAGAGAGATTAGGAGAGAAAAGGAGATAAAATAAGAGAAAAGGAGAGGAAAAGAAAGAAAAGGAGAGAAAAAGAGGCAGAGGAGAGAAAAGGCTGCATAGGAGGCAAAGCAGGCAAAGGAGTCAAAGGAGAGAAAAGTATTAAAAGGATGCAAGGGAGGCAAAGGAGAGAAAAGGAGGCAAAAAAAGGCAAAATAGAGAAAAAGAGAATGTGGTTTAAGTCCAGCTGGTAATTCAGAACCACGCAGCCATGCCCTCACTCCTTCCCCCCCGTCCCGTTCCTCCTCCCAGATCCCAGAAGGATGGGGAGGAGAATTGACTGTAACTCCTGTGGTTTGAGATATGAAAAGTTCAGTAACTAAGGTATAACACAAAACCACTACTGCTACCACCAATAAAAACAATGATAAGGGAAATAACAAGGGAAGAGAATACAACAGCTCACCACCTGCCCACCGATACCCAGGCCAACCAAGCACTGATGTAACCCTTCTGGGTAACTGTCCCCCGTTGTTTATATAATGGGCATGATGTGCTGTGGTATGGAATACCTCTTTAGCAAGCATGGGTCAGGTGTCCTGTCTCTGCTTCCTCCCGGATTCCCCTCCTCCCTTGCAGAGCGTGAGACTCACAAAGTCCTTTGTCAGAGTAACCATTACTGAGCAGCAACTAAAAACATATGTGTTATCAGAGATGTTCCCAGGCCGAAAGTCAAAACCACAGCACTGCACCAGCTACTAAGGAGACAAAAATGACCGCTACTGCTAAACCCAGGACAGTATCCACCCCTTATTCCATACAATTCACATCATGCTCAGATCCCACATTTTCAGTATACCATCGTTCTTACATATATATACATCCACATACACACAGAGGGAGAGAAAGAGATCATTTCTTAGTGCATGGACCAATCCTTATAATGCTGCTGAGTCCATTCAGTCCATGATGTCAGGTTCCATGTCTTGTAACAGTCTCTCAGGGCAGGAGAGGCTGTGTGCAGTGTTGGATTGTTTCCTGCTGATGCTGATTGTTCCTTTACTGCAGAACTCGTCTGGTTCTATCAAAGTTGATTCTCTTTTGGGATGATGGTCGCAGGGAAGTCAGGGCCAGTCGCTGGTGACCTGAAAACATCTAGCTGATAGGCTATAAAAGTATTACATAGCAGGCAACAGCATACAATTGAGTTCATTGGCACTTTTCCCCCAAAATCAAATCCCCTTGAGGTATACATCAGACTTCCCCATCTTCCCGCATTACCCACCAAGTGCCTTTACCTGAAGCAGGAATAACGCTGACTGTCTTCCCCAGCAAATTCTTTATGTGCACCACACAAACTTTGTCCCCCTCTACAACACGTAAAAGTTCTGACTGGGCTGGACCAGCCCTGTTGGCAGATCCTCTGGTGTTGACCAACCAGGTGGCTTTTGGTAAATGTGTATCCCAGTGTTTGATAGCCCAACCATGCATTGCTCTCAGTGTAGCTTTTAGCAGCCCATTGTACCGTTTGATTTTCCCAGAGGCTGGTGCATGGAAGGGGATGTGATATACCCACTCAATGCCCTGCTCTTTGGCCCAAATATCTAAAAGGTTATTTTAGAAATGAGTACCACTGTCTGACTCAATTTTCTCTGGGGTGCCGTGTCGCCACAAAAACTGTTTCCCAAGGCCCAGGATAATGTTTCGGGCAGTGGTGTTGGGCACAGCATATGCTTCCAACCATCCGGCGGTTGCTTCCACCATGGTAAGCACATGGCGCTTGCTTTGGTGGGTTGCTGAGAGTGTGATATAATCAGTCTGCCAGGCCTCCCCATATTTATACTTCAGCCATAGTCGTCCATGCCAAAGACGTTTTCGCCATTGAGCTTGCTTAATTGCAGCAAGTGTTTCACAATCATGAATAACCTGGGAAGTAGGTTGTTGTCCTGGGTTCAGCAGTAGCGGTCATGTTTCTCCTTTGTGGTAGCTGGTGCAGTGCTGTGTTTTGACTTCCAGCCTGGGAGCGATGTTGGTGAAACCGATGTTTTCGGTTGTTGCTAAGTGATGTTTACCCTGACCAAGGACTTTGTGAGGCTCATGCTCTGCCAGGGAGGAGGGGAAGCTGTGAGGAAGCTGAGACAGGGCACATGACCCAGGCTAGCCAAGGAGGTATTCCATACCACAGCACGTCATGCCCGGGGTGAGGGGTAACTGGGAGTTACCCGGAAGGACAGGGGCTTCCAGGTGGGACTCGTTTCTTGGCCAGTGGTATTGTATTCTCTTCCCTTGTTATTTTCTCTTATCATTGTTGTCGTTGGTGGTAGTGGTGATGATTTGTGTTGCACATTGGTTGCTGGACTGTTCTTGTCTCAACCCGTAGGAGTTGCACCCTTTTGATCCTCCTCCCCGTTCCTCTGGGAGCGGGGAAGGAGATATAGCCCCGGTGGGGGGGGGGGGCTCGATTGTTGTCAGCCCGGCACCACTCACTGGGAGTGAGTGAACAAGTTGCCTGACTGGGTTTAAACCACGACAGTTGTTAAGTCCATTGTTAAGTCCACCCCTCGATCACGAGCCCATCTGTATGTTGCACCTCTGCCCTGATGGCCTGAAGAGTCATGGTCCCACCAAGGCAAAAATAATTCACCCTTATGTTGCCAATCTAAGTCCATCTGAGCCACTTCAATCTTAGGTGCTTTATCCACTTGTTGGTTGTTCTGGTGTTTCTCAGTGGCCTGACTCTTGGGTAGATGAGCATCTCCGTGGCATACCTTCAGCACCAGGTTCTGCACCTGGGCAGCGATATCTTGCCACAGTGCAGCAGCCCAGATATGTTTACCTCTGCGTTGCCAGTTTCTCTGATTCCATTGTTGCAACCACCCCCACAGGGCATTTGCCACCATCCATGAGTCAGTATAGAGATAAAGTACTGGCCACTTTTCTTGTTCAGCAATGTCCAAGGACAGCTGGATGGCTTTCACCTCGGCAAACTGAGAAGATTTACCCTCTCTTTCAGCAGCTTCTGCCTTCCATCTCTGATGCTTTCTCACAATACAGCAAGACCCATCAATAAACAAGGCCTATTGCTTTTCACTTTCTCACAGTTTATTATATGGTAGGGCCTCTTCAGCAAGCATCACCTCCTCCTCTGGTGACATTCCAAAATCTTTGCCCTCTGGCCAGTCCATGATGACTTCTAGAAGTCCTGGACGACTTTGATTTCCTATACGAGCTTGTGTAATTAGTGCAGCACACTTACTCCATGGAGCATTGGTTGCCTGATGTGTAGAGGGGACCCTGCCTTTGAACATCCAGCCCAGCACAGGAAACTGGGGTGCCAGGAGGAGCTGTGCTTCAGTGCCAATCACTTCCGAAGCAGCTGAAGCACCTTCATAGGCTGCCAGTATGTCTTTTTCAGTTGGGGTATAGGTGGCCACAGATCCTTTGTTTCTCTGATGCAAAAGACAAGGGGTCAACCTCGAGTCTCCCCTGGAGCTTTCTGCCAGAGGCTCCAGGTAGGACAATTCTCCCCGGCTACGATGTAGAGTATATTTTTTACATCTTATCTGGTCTGGACTTGTTCAAGGGTTACTGCGTGAACTATCTAGTGTTTCATTTGCTCAAAGGCTTGTTGTTGTTCAGGGCCCCATATAAAATCGTTTTTTTCCGAGTCACATGATAGAGAAGGCTTACAATCAAGCTGTTATTTGGAATGTGCCCACTGTAACCCCACAGCACCCAAGAAAGCTTGTTTTTCTTTCTTGTTACTTGGTAGAGACATTGCTGTTATCTTGTTGATCACATCTGTGGGTATCTGGTGATGTCCATCTTGCCATTTTATTCCCAGAAGTTGAATCTCCTGTGCAGGTCCCTTGACCTTACTCCGTTTTATGGCAAAACTGGCTTTCAGCAGGATTTGGATTATTTTCCTCCCTTTCTCAAAGACTTCTTCCTCTGTATCGCCCCACACAATGATGTCATCAATGTATTGCAGGTGTTCTGGAGCTTGCCCCTGTTCCAGTGCAGTCTGGATCAGTCCGTGGCAGATGGTAGGGCTGTGTTTCCACCCCTGGGGCAGTCAGTTCCAAGTATACTAGACACCCCTCCAAGTAAAAGGAAACTGTGGCCTGCACTCTGCTGCCAAAGGAATTGAGAAAAATGCATTGGCAATATCAGTCGTGGCATACCACTTGTCTACCTTTAACTCCAGTTCATACTGAAGTTCTAGCATGTCCGGTATGGCAGCACTAATGGTGGTGTGACTTCGTTCAGGCCACAATAGGTACAGTTAGTCTCCACTCTCCATTAGACTTTTGCACTGGCCATATGGGTCTAGTAAAGGGCGAGCGGTTCCTGCTGACCACTCCCTGACTCTCCCATCTACATATCAGCTGATGGATGGGAATCAGGGAGTCTCAGTTGGTGCATTGTTGCTGCCAGTGCACTGTTGTGGTCACAATTGGCACTTGTTGTTCTTCGAACTTTAGCAACCCCACAACAGAAAGATCTTCTGAGAGACCAGGCAAGGTGGACAGCTGCTCAATTTCCTCAGTCTCCAAAGCAGCAATACCAAAAGCCCATCGGTGCCCTTTCGGGTCTGTGAAGTACCCTCTCCTGAGGTAGTCTATGCCGAGGATGCATGGAGCCTCTGGACCAGTCACAATGGGGTGCTTTTGCCGTTCCCTCCCAGTCAGGCTGATTTCAGCCTCCAGCACAGTCAACTCTTGGGATCCTCCTGTCACTCCAGAAATATAGATGGGTTCCACTCCTTGACAGCTTGATGGCATCAGGGTACACTGTGCACCGGTATCTACTAGAGCCTTATACTTCTGTGGGACTGATGTGCCAGGCCATCTGATCCACACAGTCCAGTAAATCCGATTGTCCCCTACCTCCACCTGGCTGGAGGCAGGGCCCCTCTAATAGTCCTCACAACGTTGGACACTTAAGTCTTGTAGAAAGGGATTATTCTTCTTTATCACAGGAGCTGGAGTAAAATCAGCTCTTCCACTCCATCTGGGAGCCTGCTTACCAGAGACCGAAGCTGCAGCTTTCATGGGATCATCATCCTTGACCTTTGTTCTCCTCTTCAGTTAATGCAGCCATTCCTCCAGAGTTTAGGTAGGTTTTCTATCCCACTTCGACATGTCTCCTCTGTGATCCCACAGGTAAAACCATAGAGTGGCCCGTGGTGTATACCTTCTATATCTTCTCTCTTGAACTGTAGGACGCCTTTTGTTAATAGCTGAGACGTGTGCTGGTACACGATCAGATAGATCGCCTCTCAATTGTTTTAGGTCCTCGGACAATTTTTCCACAGCTGGAATTATGGAAGGAGTGAGATTGTTTTCGAACTCTCAGAGTTTATGAGCCTTTTCATCCACTGTTAGTGGTACTATGTCATTCCAGGTTACTGTTGCCAATGAATGGGCATATGATGACGGTGCATTCCACTGAAATTTCTGCTACATGGGTTGTGTGCATTCAACTTCATCTGGGTCTATGGGTACATCCCCATTTTTTGGCTTGATGTGATAGATCGTCTCTACGATGGCTGATTCTCTCAGAGACTGGATGCCTTTCTCTATATTAGACCACTTGGCCGCACGACTCATAACATCGTCCTTGTATGGAATCCGTTCTTTCACAGTTGCCAAGGGCTGCTTCCAAAGGCTGAAGGACTTTTTCTCTCTTGCAATTGCTTTGTCAATTCCCCCTTCCCTAGCAAGTGATCCCAGCTGCTTGGCTTCTGTACGTTCTAGTTCTTGACCGTTGTCCCCATTGTCCCAGAATTGGAATCTTTCTTGCCTCTTTTTGCTTTTCCCCTTGCGTGCAGGGGCTACTGATATTGGCACAAATTGGTCCTCTGGTGTAGCTGCTGTACTTGGAGTTGGATTAGCTGCACTGTCTGTTGCGGTTGGAGTTTGAGTAGCTACTGTACTTGTCTCTGGGGGTGGTATGGCTTTTGTGCTTGGAGCTGGATTAACTGTGCTGTCTGTTGCTTTCCCCTCTGATCCAGGGACATTTTTTTCCTTTTCAGTGTGCTGGACAGTGTTGTACAGGGCTCTGTAAGCATAGGCCAAGCCTCAGCATGTTGCCATGATTTGTCCGTCTCTGTTATAGCCAGAATGACAGCACACCTCATGTAAGTGTTTTCCTAATTTTTCTGGATTTTGCACTTGCTCAGCAGTGAAATTACAACGCAGTGGAGGGGCCGACTGGCCTAGACACATGCCTGTACTATCCCACACACCCTGCCACTCCTAACTGTCCAGCCTCGGGGAAAATCTCTTCATTCTCCTATATCGTCGTCTAACCCTAGAAAAGGACCAAACCCGACTCTGCTTAACTCTTGAGATCAGACAAAATGGTCATGGGTAAAACACACTCTGTATGCGTGCCAACATGGCGATACCCGTCACAATCAGCAATCAGGTCTCAAGGGTACCTAAAGGCCATTCAGACCCTTCAGAACTCTCAAATGATGCTGTAAACGGTCTGGTGAGGGGGCTGAGAATGTAAGTTCAGTAACTATGGTATAACACAAAACCACTACTGCTACCATCAATAATAACAATAATAAGGGAAATAACAAGGGAAGAGAATACAACCGCTCGCCACCTGCCGACCGATACCCAGCCCAACCCGAGTAGGGATCTAGCCCTTCCAGGTAACTGCCCCCATTTTATATACTGAGCCTGACATGCTGTGGTATGGAATGCCTCTTTGGCTAGTTTGGGTCAGGTATCCTGTCTCTGCTTCCTCCCAGCTTCCCCTCCTCCCTGGCAGAGCATGAGACTCACAAAGTCTTTGGTCAGAATAGCCATTTCTGAGCAGCAACTAAAACCATCGGTGTTATCAGCGCTGCTCCCAGGCCAAAAGTAAATAACACAGCACTGCACCAGGTACTAAGAAGGAGAAAAAAATGACTGCTACTGCTGAATCCAGGACAGAGAGAAAAGGAGACAAAGGAGGCAAAGGAGAGAAAAGGAGAGAAAAGGAGGGAAAGGAATCAAAGGAGCCAAAGTAGAGAAAAGGAGATAAAAGGAGGGAAAGGAGGCATAGTTGAGAAAAGGAGGCAAAGGATTCAAAGCAGATAAAATGTAGCTGTGCCTGGGATTGCACAGATCCAGGTGTAGGACCTTGCATTTGGCATGGTTAAACTTCATAAGGTTGGCATCAGCCCACCTCACAAGCGTGTCAAGGTCCCTCTGGATGGCATTCCTTTCCTTCCGCATCTCAACTGAACCACACAGCTTGGTGTTATCAGCAAACATTCTGAGGGTGCACTCAATCCCACTGTCCATGTCAGCGACGAAGATGTTGAACAAGACCGACCACAACACCAGTCCCTGAGGGATACCACTCGTTACTGGTCTCCACCTGGACATTGAGCCATTGACCACAACTCTTTTCGTGCAGCCATCCAGCCAATTCTTTATCCACTGAGTCATCCACGTATCAAATTGATGCCTCTCCAATTCAGAGACAAGGATGTTGTGTGGGACAGTGTCAAACGCTTTGCACAAATCCAGGTAGATGATGTCAGCTGCTCTACCCCTGTCCATCAGTTCCATAGCCCCATCCTAGAAGGCCACCAAATTGGTCAGGCAGGATTTCCCCTTAGTGAAGCCATGCTGGCTGTCACCAAGCACCTTGTTGTTTTTCATGTGCCTTAGCATGCCTTCCAGGAGAATCTGCTCCAAGGTTTTGCCAGGCACAGGTATGAGACTGACTTGTCTGTAATTCCCTGGGTCATCCATTTTCTCCTTCTTGAAAATGGGGGTTACATTATCCTTTTTCCAGTCATCAGGAATAGTTTATGTGGACATTTTAATCTGCTTTGCTTGCTTCCATCAGGAGAGGCAGTAGTTACAATTTGCATATTTGTTACAACACCCCAAATTAACTGAATGATGCAATGAATAATTCAAAGTAAAAAAAAAACTAAATTAAAATATTGCAAAAGCCAGATAGAAACAGAATAACATTTGTTTAACCCACAGGCCTCCAGGAAGCTAGAAAAAGGGTTAAACTCCCATCCTTTCCAGGTTTGGACAGGAGCATGAGCCTGTTTTTGGATTCCAGATGTGATTCATTTCACTGTTTTACCGTTAGCAAGATTCAAACAACAATTAGCATCTTTTAATTTTTGCTGCAAACTTCCCCTTCCGCAGCTGGCATGTAGTCGACAACCATGTAATGTTGAAATATTGCTGTCTGCATTTTCCAGGCTTGATCTGCTAACAGATCGAGAGCACAGCTCATTCGTAGCCAAATAATGCAATTTAAGTTATAAATGGGTTCACTGCTGACCAATTCCTTAGGGTTCCAGGTAGCCGGTCTATAATGCTTTATAATTTGTTACAGTATTTTATCAAAGACTCCCAAGTGACTGAGCCACCCGGGGGGCCAACAATTTGTCTACAATTATTCACTAGATTTCCTGGAATTACAATATTTGCATTTTAATCACACATGTTCTTTCTTGCTGGGTGGTGGTCTTGAGGGGTCTCTGGTGGTCCTCGATAGTCTTCCTTATTGCTCCCACTGATTAACTTCTGTGCTTGTGCAAAATACTCTTGTGAATTACTTATCAACTGTGTCCACGGTTTAAGTCAGTTTGTTACCAGTGTGGTTATTAATATACATCTTAGCATTTCAGCTTATAATTCCCACTTTGAGGCTTACAGGATTCACATTTATCCTGTAAACCTCATCTCATATTATTTTCAAATATTTAATTCTGAAACACCATTGTGAACAGCAACATTGAATCATGCCTGCTAGGGTACAAACACAAATAATAATTATTACAATTATTACTGACAAATTCTTTAACCATGTCCAATTTGATAGTCAAGAGGTAATTTTGTACCATAACTCTTTAAACCCATGAGGTATCATCACTAGTGACTTGGTGAACCATTTGTCTGCTCCCATATTTCAGGCAAATCTGCGGATAATCTGTTGCTTTGATCCATGTATGTGCAGCAGCTTGTGTTTATTTTTACAGCGCCTCCTTGGGAGGCTTATTAGCAAGTCAAGGGCCATACAGTTTTGCAATATCACCTAAGAGAGGGTGGATACCTCAATCTGTATTGCCTGTACAACATCTATAATTTCGTTTTCAATGTTTTTAATTACTGCAAATATATTTACAATCATCTTTTCTAATTAACTCACTCCCAATCAAGGGAGAAACCATCTTAAAAAATCTGTGAAATCCTGTGAAATCTTGTGGGACAATTGACAATAGCATTATGAGTTTAGTTCTCAATTAGCTCATCCAAAACACCAAGCAAGTTAAAAATGTGGCACCAGGTCATGTCTAACAGAACAAGTAATTCACCTTATTTATGGGGAAATGTCATGGTTTAAGCCAGCCGGCAAACCAGAAGCATGCTCACCCCCCCCTCCCCCCCCCCTTGCTCCCCCACTCCCAGAGGGATGGGGAGGAGAATCGAAAGAATGTAACTCCCACAGGCTGGGATAAGAAAAGTTCAATAACTAAGGTATAACACAAAACCACTACGGCTACCACCAATAAGAACAATAATAAGAGAAATAACAAGGGAAGAGAATACAACTGCTCACCACCTGCAGACCAATACCCAGCCCAACCCGAGCAGGGATCTAGCCCTTCCAGGTAACTGCCCCCAGGTTATATACTGGGCATGACATGATGTGGTATTGTCGTGGTTTAAACCCAGTCAGACAGCTTGTTCACTCACTTTCCCCCCTTCCTGCTCTCCCCCTACTCCCGGAGGGACAGAGAGGAGAATCAAAAAGAATGGAACTCCCACAGGTTGAGATAAGAACAGTTTAGTAACTAAGGTATAACACAAATCACTACTGCTAGCACCAATAATGATAATGATAAAGGAAATAACAAAGGAAGAGAATACAACACCTCACCACCCGTCGACCGATAACTAGCCCCCCTCAGCCTGATCGAGCACCAACCAATACCTAGTCCAACCCCACAGTGCACTAGCCCTTCTGGGTAAGTCTCAGTTACATCCTGGGCCTGACATGCTGTGGTTTGGAATACCTCCTTGGCTAGTTTGGGTCAGGTGTCTTGTCTTTGCTTCCTCCCAGCTTCCCCACCTCCCTGTCAGAGCATGAGACTCACAAAGTCCTTGGTCAGTCTGAACATTTGAGCAGCAACTAAAAACATAGGTGTTATCAGCCCTGTTCCCAGGCCAAAAGTCAGAAACACAGTGCTGCGCCAGCTACTGTGAAGGAGAAAAAATGACTGCTACTGCTGAACCCAGGACAGTATCTACCCCTTATTCCATACCATTCACGTCATGCACAGATACCACATTTTCAGTATACCATCACTCTTATCTCAGTGCACTTGCACTCTTATCTTAGCACATGGACCAGTCCCTATAAAACTGCTGAGTCCATCTGGTCCATGATGTCATGCTCCACCTCTTGTAACAGTCTTTCAGAGCAGGAGAGGCTGTGTGCAGCTTTCACACTCTTGAATAACCTGGGCAAGAGTGCCCATTGCTAAGTCCACCCCTCGATCATGAGTCCATCTCTATGTTGCATCTCTGCTCTGATGGCCTGAAGTGTCATAGGCCAACCAGGCTCAAAATAATTCACTGTCCCCTTCAGCAGTTTCTGCAGCTTGTTGCTGGGGACTCCATACAGCTGCCTTCCATCTCCGATGCTTCCAAAGCACTGGAGGGGCCCAGTGGACTAGATACTTGCCCATACTGTCCCACACGCCCTGCCACTCATGACTGTCCAGCCTTAGGGAAAACTGCTTGGTCCTCCTATATTGTCATCTAACTTTAGACAAGGCCCAAACCTGACTCTGCTTAAGTTTTGAGATCAGACAAAATGGTGGTGGGTAAAACACACTCTGTATGTGTGCCAACATGCTGATCCGCATCACAATCAGCAGGCAGGTCCCAAGGATACCCAAAAGCCATTCAAAACCTTCAGAACTCTCAACTGATGCTGCTGTACTTGTCACTGGGGCTGGTGTAGCTGCTGTGCTTGCCGGCTCTCCCACCACCAGCTTCTCTTTTTCTGAGTCCAGCTCTTCCTCCTCTGCCTTGCTGGGAAATGCTGCGTGGTCTCCTGCATCCTCCTGAGGCTCTGGCTCCCGGGGATCAGTGGGCAGCTGCTGGCGAATGCTCTTGGCCGCCACAGGGCTGGGCTCGGCTACGGGGCTCGGCTCCTCCGCCGCCTCCTCCCTCTGCTCGGCAGCTGCGTCCTCCCTCTCCTTGACCGCCCCGAACTCCTCCACCAGCAGCCACTCCCTGCTGGCCTCCAACCCTGCTCCTGTAGCCACTTGGTCCCCGGGACCGCTCTCCCAGGCTGCTTCGGCCACTGCTGGCTCCCAGGGCCACTCCCCCTCGGCTCCCTGCAGCCTGACAAAGAAGGAGGCGAGGATGAGGGCCAGGGTGGTGAAAAGCAGCAGGACATCCAGGTACACGTCCATGGCCACGTCCATCCTGCCCTGCTGCTGGAGCCCGCCTGTATTACAAATCATTACCATAAAGTTCAGTAAGACAAGAACCTTAGCCCAAGCCCCACACTTGATAAACACTAACACAGCAAATACCGGCTTTAGGTAAGGTGCAACATTCTGAAACTGTGAGATCAAGAGAAACATCTTTGAGAGCCAATAAATCAGCACTGTGACGAGTGACTATCAATCTAGTCAGATCTTTCAGATCTTTAGCTATCTATTTCAGCCCTTCGTGCCCCACGTTGGGCACCAAAAAGAACTGTTGTGGTTTAAACACAGGCACACATCTCACTCACTCACTCCCCCCCTTGTTTTCCTCCCCCCTACTCCCAGAGGGACGGAGAGGAGAATCGAAAAGAATGCAACTCTCACGGGTTGAGATAAGAACAGTTTAGTATCTAAGGTATAACACAAATCACTACTGCTACCACCGATAATAATAATGATAAAGGAAATAACAAGGGAAGAGATTGCAACACCTCACCACCCGCTGACAACACCCCCCCCCAGCCCAGCCAAGCACCGACCGATGTTCCTTTTTGTACTCTGTATGGCCTCCCATAGAGTATCTCAAAGGGGCTTAACCCTTCTTTAGCCCTAGGTTTCGTTTGAATTTGTAACAGTGCAAGTGGAAGGGATTGGGGCCAAGGTAAATGAGCTTCTTGCCCTAATCTCACAATTTGATGTTTCATCAGGTGATTCATTTTCTCCAATTGATGACTGGACTGTGGTTGGTACGGAGTGTGGAGTTCCCAATCTATGCCCAGTTGGCGGCTGATCTGCTGCACCACATTTGAAATGAAGTGTGGTCCTCTGTCTGAGGATATTGTGGCTGGAACGCCAAAGCTTGGTATTATTTCTTGTAACAATACTTTGGTTACCTCTCGAGCTTTCACAGTACTAGTTGGAAAGGCTTCTGGCCAACCTGAAAAGGTCTCTGTCAATGCTAACAAATATCTATACCCCCCATTTCTTGGCAGTTCTGTAAAGTCGATCTGCCATTGTTGTCCTGGTCCATTGCCCCACCCAGTTTGACACATTTGGGGGTTAGGATTATTTTGGGGGTTTGTTTGGAGGCAGAGAACACATTGGTGGGTTACCTGTTGGATAGTAGCATACAAATTTCTAGCCATAATTTTGCTTGTCAAATATTTATATAAGGCATCTACCCCCCAGTGTGTTTTTTGATGCCTGTTCCTTATTAGTGACCATAACAGAGAGGAGGGGACAATTATTCTTCCCTGTGCTGTGCTGGCCCACCCCTCCTCATTGAATATTCCTTCTTGGTCTGTGATTAATTTTTGGTCATCTTTGTTGTAATTTGGCTTACCTTCCAGGGAATTTTTCCCATCAGGAATTAAAGCTCCTTCAATTGTTATCTCACCTTTTGCTGCTTCTTTTGCCTCTCTATCCACCAGTTCATTTCCTTCTTCTAATTCTGACCTCACCTTCTGGTGTGCCTTGATGTGCATAATCGCTACTTTCTCAGGCAGTTGGACCGCTTCCAACAGTCTCATTATTTCTTGCGCATGTTTGATGTTTTTCCCTTGTGAGTTCAACAGTCCCCTTTCTTTCCAAATGGCTCCATGTGCATGTACGACCCCAAATGCATATCTTGAGTCTGTATAGATGTTTATATTCTTCCCTTTCGCTATTTCTAAGGCTCTAGTCAGAGCAAACAGCTCCACCTTTTGTGCAGGTGTTTATTGGCAAAGGTCCAGATTCTATTACCTCTCTGCAGATGGCAACTGCATATCCAGCATGTCGTTTTCCACTGACAACATAGCTGCTCCCATCAGTAAACCAGGTTTCTGCGTCATCTAAAGGGGTATCTTTCAGATCTGAATGACTGGAATAGGTGGCCTCAGTAGTCTCCAGGTAATCATGGTGCACTGGTTTTCTTTCGTTTCCCCTGCAGAAAAAAGCTGAGTTGACAGTGTTAGTTACCACTATCTCTACATCATCTTGTTCCACCATGATGGCTTGATATTTCAGAAACCTTTGTGGGGAAAGCCAGTGCCTGCCTTTCACTTCCAGCACTGTGGACACTGTAAGGGACACGATCACAGTCATTTTCTGGCCCAAGGTGAATTTGCGTGCTTCTTGGATGTTTAGTACAACTGCTGAGGCGCCCCGGCCACCCTTTGGCTGCTGTGTCTAACTGCTTAGAAAAATAAACAACTGCTCATCGGTATGGACCCGAGTCCTGTGCTAGTATTCCCAGGGCAATCCCCTGCTTCTCATGGGAAAACAGAAAGAATGGTTTACTCATGTCTGGAAGTCCTAGAGCTGGAGCTGACATGAGAGCATTCTTTAGTTGGTTGAAAGCCCGCGTGGCCTCCTTTGTCCCCTGGAGGTCTCTGTTTCCATTGGCAATGGGTGTGTAGAGAGGCTTTACAAGCAATCCATAGTTGTAAATACACAACTTACACCATCCTGTCATACCCAGGAAGGTCCGCAGTTCCTTTATTGTCTGGGGTTTTGGGGTTTGACATATTGCTTCTTTACGATCCTGCCCCAAAGTCCATTGTCCAGCGCTAATTTCATAGCCCAGGTAAATCACTTTTTGTTTTGCCACCTGAGCCTTTTTCCTTGATACCCTGTACCCTTGGAGTCCCAGAAAGCTTAAGAGGCTTACCGTCCAGGCCACACAGGTCTCTTTTGTCTGGGTACCTATTAGGATGTCATCTACATACTGCAATAACTTCCCATCTTCCGGTGGGGCTTTCCAGGACTTGAAGTCTTTTGAAAGCTGTTCTCCAAACAGGGTGGGACTGTTCTTAAATCCCTGAGGCAATACCGTCCACATGAGCTGGGTTTTGCACTGTCCTGGGTTTAGCAGTAGCAGTTATTTTTTCTCCTTAGTAGCTGGTGCAGCGTTGTGTTTTGACTTTCAGCCTGGGAACAGCGCTGATAACACCAATGTTTTTAGTTGCTGCTCGGTAATGTTTACTGTGACCAAGGACTTTGTGAGGCTCATGCTCTGCCAGGGAGGAGGTGAAGCTGGGAGGAAGCAGAGACAGGATACCTGACCCAAACTAGCCAAAGACGTATTCCATACCACAGCACGTCATTGTTGCAGAATGGCTCCAAGACCAAGGCCATGGATCCTTAGGAGCCTTGTGTGAGCAAAGCAAAGTGTAGGCCTCACATGTAACCAGAAACCGGATGTGGGAGGAGAATGTAAATGAAACTGCTTAGAACTAACCAATGCTGTTGTGACTAGTAGGCATAATTAACACCACGAGGATATAAGCAATGTGCGACACGAATAAAGTAGAAGCTTGCTTATCACTCATATTGGGTTGGCGTGTCTTGCTTCTCCTCGCCGTCGGCAAATGGTGCCCAAACAGGGACCCCGATAATTGGGACTAAAAGCCGGGAACAGCGAGTGTGAGCGGCACCGGTGGCAGCGGCCGGGGAGCGCGGGCAGTACCACTGCCGTGGTGTGTCTGACCCGGGTGCTTGGACTGACCAAAAGGAGTCCGCCGCTGGGGTGAGCCAGATACAGCTGCACAGGGGGACGATCCGGTAACGGACGATCCAGAGACCGTGGTTACAGGACGATCCAGAAGACGACGATCCGGAACGGGGAACAGGCCAGCTGAAGAAAATGGACCGAGAGGTAGCCCTTGATTTATTACAGCGCTTTTTAGAAAAGCGGGGAATTAAGCCTGAGACTCTAAAGCAGCTAGCAGGTCTAGTGGCTGTAGGGAAGGCTAAGGGATTCGTTGTAGATCCTAATACAGTTTTTGAGGAGAGTGAGTGGTGAAAGTTTGGGGATGAACTATTTGACTCAATGCTTAATGATGATAAAACGTCAAAGAAACTCGGTAAGCCAAGGAGAGAAGTAATAAATTGTATAAAAAGATATAAGGCGGAAAAGAAAATTGCCACTGTAGCAACAGAGAAACTAGGAACAGACGTCCCCGGTCGGTTGAAGCCGAGGGAAGATTACAACTCGTTTCCCCCAACTCGCGGGGCACTCCCTGTGCTTGGAGCATGGGGTTTTTCCCCCCCTCCTTCTTCATCAGAAGGTGCAGGGGAGGAGGTGCAACTCTCTGCTCCCCCGCCACCGCAGTTGAGTTCTGAAAAGCAGAGGGATTCCGAAAGTAGGGATTTTGAAAAGGACAGAGAAAGTCTAATAGAAGGGATAGGTGTGATGAATGTTGGGGAAGCTGAAAGGAAGAGGGTGCTGCCTTGGCACTGGATTGATTGGGGAGCCGATAAAAGCAAGAGCCAGGTCCGCAGATGGCCACATACCGAACGAGACACCTGACAAGAAAGACATAGCTGCGAACAAAGGAGACCCTGAGTTGGACCCAGGATCAGACCCTGAGTTCCCTGAATCTGAGCCAGATTTATATCCTCTGCTTCCAGACTCTGACTCTTCGTCTCCCGGGTCGGTTTGCTCAGCTCATCAGCAACTACTTACTGGCCTTGGAGACGCTCAGCTGCAACAACTGATGAAAAAGCTTGAAGCCCTTGAAATTCGGATTGGCACATGTCCATCAGCGCCTCCACCTTATCCTCCATAAAACCCCTTTCTTAAAGAAGGCAAACGGGGAGGGGGTGGGAGGGGTATCACAGGGGTACAAATCCTGCGCACTGTTGGCATGGGTTAATCAAAGATGCGATTATTACTGGTGAATTTTCTGCAATGGGCCTCTCTGCATATCCTGTGTTTACTACACAGCAGGGGGCTAAAGAGTGGGAAGCTTTTGATCTAAAAATAGTTAAGGAGGCCTGACAAGCAGTAGCCACGTATGGGTTAAAATCCTCTTATACTCAAGCTGTATATGTTATGTTTTTTTTTGCGATTGACAGGAGACTTTAATGACCCCCTCTGCTATAATACATGGTCAGGCATTAGGTTCAGGTTATATGACTAAAACTCTGGGTATTCTGGTCCAGTACAAGGATTTGGAAACCGGCATTTGGAAAGGTCCTGTGAAAGTAAAACTAACAGGTTGCGGCTATATGTGTGTAAATTACAGATTCCAGTTTGCGGTGGGTGCCAGCTCGATGGGTGAAACCCTGGAAAGAGTCAGCATCACCCCAGGACACCCCCCTTGTCAGTGATTGAATGAACTTAAATTTGAGCTCAGGACATCCGTTTTATGGATGTTTTCAGCCTTTCTTAAAGTGAAGGGAGCAAACTTTTTACCTTAAGGTAAACAAACAAACAAAAAACCAAAACCAAACCAAAACAAACAAAAAAAAACCACCACCCACCCCCACGCCCCCCTCCCCCAAACCTCCAGGGAAGCGAGATCAGCACGGGATACAGATGTATTGTGTGATTTTCTGGTGGTGGCAAGGTCTCTCTAATGCTAATGCTAATGCTAATGCTAATCAGGGGTATTGGGCATACTGTGATGGACCGTGGACTTGGGAGCCCATATACAGCTCATTTAATACAGTTTCTCTGTGATACTCATGAACTAGAAGTTGGTAAATATAAGTATGTCCAGATTTCCATCAACCTTTGGAGAACTTTATAGATATTGCTGGCCACTTCTTCCAACACAGGCTGGCCACCTGTGTCTGAATGAGTGTGCATTTTGGTCAGTATTAAAGCCTAAGCCTCATACGATGTGGGGGAGGCAGAGCCTCTGCGGGGATGCCTGCTGAGGATGAGCCTGCCACCTCGCACTGCAATGATGCTTCTCAGAGCTGTTTTTCTGTTAGTCTCCACAGGGTCCTTATGCCATGTTCTGTACGTGGGACTGTGTAATGGGAGTAATAATTGTCTTTTTGTGTTTCAAATATTGTACTTGTGTGGAGTGTGCTTGTGGGATCCCACGTGTGTGTGTTGAGGGCAATCGGTGTTTTGTGTATTGTTGGGTTCATGAAGTTTTAACGGGTAGCTGTTTAACATTTCGGGCATGAAAGGGTTAATGTAAAAGTGTGGCTGCCGGCAGGTATTTATAGTTGCTGCTGAAGCAGGCAGGCAGCTGTAGCTGCTGTTGATCAGGCTGGCTTTTGCAGGGATAAAAAAAAAAAAAAAAAAAAAAAGGGGGGGGGAAGAGCAATAATGCTTCAAATATGCTGTTTAACCTGTCTACTTCTCAAGAACTGATAACCTGGGGGAGGGGGTACATTTCTAGCCGGACAGATGAATGGAAAAACCTGATGCCTCAGCTACAGGAGCTGACTGTGAATACCCCAAGCAGAATGAGATAGAGGAAGAGAAAAACAAATAACTGCAAAACATCACTTGGGGACAAATGAAAAGTAACATCCTGAATATGTGGGGGAGCAGGGGGTTACACCTCCTCCGCTGCACCTTCTGATGAAGGAGGGGGAGAAAAGGAAGGGGGGGGGGGAAACTCTGTGCTCCAAGCACAGGGAGTGCCCCACGAGTTGGGGGAAATGAGTTGTAATCTTCCCCCGGCTTCAACCGACCGGGGACGTCTGTTCCTAGTTGCTCCGTTGCTACAGCGGCAGCTTTCTTTTCTGCCTTGTATCTTTTTGTACAGTTTATTACTTCTCTCCGTGGTTTACCGAGTTTCTTTGCCGCTTTATCATCATTAAGCACTGAGGCAAATAGTTCATCCCCAAACTTTTGCCACTCACTCTCCTCAAAAACTGTATTATGATCTACAACAAATCCCTTAGCGTTCCCTACAGCCACTAGACCTGCTAGCTGCTTTAGAGTCTCAGGCTTAATTCCCCGCTTTTATAAAAAGCACTGTAATAAATCAGGGGCTACCTCTTGGTCCATTTTCATGGCCGGCCTTTTCCGGATCGTCGTCTTCTGGATCGTCCTGTAACCTTGGTCTCCAGATCGGCCTCCCGATGCAGCAATGTCTGGTTCGCCCCAGCGGCGGAGTCCTTTTGGTCAGTCCAAGCACCCGGGTTCGTCACGCCACCGCAGTAGCATTGCCCGCGCTCCCCGGCCGCTGCCGCCGGTGCTGCTCACTCGCCTTTCCGGGTCCCTGATACTCAGGGCCCTGTTATCCGGGTCCCCGTCAACCGGGGCCCTGTATTCCGGGTCCCCATCAACTGGGGCCCTGTATTCTGGGTCCCCGCTAGTTGGAGCCCTGTAATCTGGGTCCCCAGCGACCAGGGCCCTGTAGTCCATGTCCCTGTTCGGGCGCCATTTGTAAGCGGCTAGGAGAAGTAAGACACGCCAACCCAATATGGGTGATAAGCAAACTTCTACTTTATTTGTGGCGCACTTCGCTTATATCCGCGTGGTGTTTAGCCACGCCTACTAGTCAGAACAGTATTGGTTAGTTCTACACAGCTTCCTTCACATTCTCCTCCCACATCTGGTTTCCAGTTACCTGTGAGGCCTACACTTTGCTTTGCTTGCACAAGGCCTCTAAGGATACATGGCCTTGCTCTTAGAGCCATTCTGCAACACGGCACCACAATAAAGAATACCTGCTTGTCAGCTTGAAAACTTTGTTGGAAAGTTTGTTCCTGGAGTTTTCTCCGTATCAATAATAAAAGTGCTTAGCAATTACACATCTTTTTTCTCCTTCTCGAGTGGTAAACCTGTGAAGGAGACATTCTCTTACCCTCAAAGCCCCCCTCAACAAAGTGTTTACAGCATCATTTGAGAGTTTTGAAGTGTCTGAATGGCTTTTTAATACTGTTGAGACCTGTTTGATCACTGTGATGGGGATCACCATGTTGGCACGCATACAGAGTATATTTTTGTCTGGGGTTAAACGACGATATAGGAGGACCGAGAGATTTTTCCCAAGGCTGGAAATCCATGAATGGAAGGTTGTGTGGGATATTATGGGCAAGTATCTAGGTCAGTGGGCCCCTCCAGTACTTTGGAATTTCACCACCAAACAACTGCAAAATCCAGAAGAATTAGTGAAATGCTTAAATGAGGTGTGTGGTCATTCTGGCCATACCAGAGATGGACAAATCATGGCAATGTGCTGGGGCTTAGCCTATGCTTACAGGGCCTTGTTCAACACTATCCAGCACCTTCAAAAGGAAAAAAATGTCCCTGGATCTGAGGGCAAAGCAACAGTCAGCACAGCTACTCCAGCTCCAAGCACAGCAGCTACACTACACCCAGTGACAAGTACAGTCGATACTCAAACAGTGGCTGCAATAAACAGCACAGCTACCCCACTGGTAAGCACAGCAGCTACTCAAAATTCTACTGTAATAGACAGCGCAGCTACCCCAGCGCCAAGCACAGTAGCTACACCACCCCCAGCAACAAGTACAGTCGCTACTCAAACCACAGTGTTAATCACTGCAGCTAAACCAGAGGACCAATTTGTACCAATATCGGTTGCCCCTGTACGCAAGAGAAAAAACAAAAAAGAGGCAAGAAGGGTGAAGCAAGGTGAAGAAAAAAAGTGTTCACCACTCAGTCCAGCATCTGATCAGGAGTCATCATCACATGACGAAGAAGAAGAAGAGGTAACTTCTCGCCCTTGGACCTCAACCGAGCTACGGAATATGCGAAAAGATTTTACCCGTCAACCAGGGGAGCACATCATCACCTGGTTACTCCGATGCTGGGACAATGGGGCCATGAACATGAATGGGGTCATGAACTAGAAGGTACAGAAGCCAAGCAGCTGGGATCACTTGCTAGAGAAGGGGGAATTGACAAAGCAATTGCAAGAGAGAAAAAGTCCCTCAGCCTTTGGAGGCGGCTCTTGGCAGCTGTGAAAGAAAGGTTTCCATACAAGGACGATGTTATGAGTCGTTCGGCCAGGTGGACAACTTTAGACAAAGGCATCCAGTCTCTGAAGTTAACAGCCGTTGTAGAGACGATCTATCGCAGGCCGGATGCCAGGAATACACCCATAGACCCAGATGAAGTCGAATGTACCCAACCCGTGTGTTGAAAAGTTAAACTGAATGCACCGTCATCATATGCCCATTCATTGGCAACAGTAACCTGGAATGACATAGTATCACTAACAGTGGATGAAATAATTCATAAACTCCGAGCGTTTGAAGACACCACAGGCCACTCTATGGTTTTACCTGTGGGATCACAGAGAAGACATGTCGAAGTGGGATAGAAAACCTACCTAAACTCTGGAGGAATGGCTGTGTCAATTGAAGAGGAGAACAAAGGTCAAGGATGATCATCCCATGAAAGCTGCGGCTTCGGTCTCTGGTGAGCAGGCTCCCAGATGGAGTGGAAGAGCTGATTTTACTCCAGCTCCTGTGATAAAAAAGTATAATCCCTTTCTACAAGACTTAAGTGTCCAACATTGTGATGACTATTAGAGGGGCCCTGCCTCCAGCCAGGTGGAGGTAGGGGACAATCGGGTTAGGGTTAGGGTCCAGAGGGACGGAGAGGAGAATCGAAAAGAATGCAACTCCCACAGGTTGAGATAAGAACAGTTTAGTAACTAAGGTATAACGCAAATCACTACTGGAATCAAAAGCAGACAAGTAGTATGCCATGACTGATATTTCCAATGCATTTTTCTCAATTCCTTTGGCAGCAGACTGCAGGCCACGGTTTCCTTTTCCTTGGAGGGGTGTCTAGTATACTTGGAACTGACTGCCCCAGGGGTGGAAACACAGCCCTACCAGTTGCCACGGACTGATCCAGACTGCACTGGAACAGGGGCAAGCTCCAGAACACCTGCAATACATTGATGACATTATTGTGTGGGGCGATACAGCAGAAGAAGTCTTTGAGAAAGGGAGGAAAATAATCCAAATCCTGCTGAAAGCCAGTTTTGGCATAAAACGGAGTAAGGTCAAGGGACATGCACAGGAGATTCAATTTTGGGGAGTAAAATGGAGAGATGGGCATCGCCAGATACCCACAGATGTGATCAACAAGATAACAGCAATATCTCTACCAAGTCACAAGAAAGAAACACAAGCTTTCTTGGGTGTTGTGGGGTTATGGAGAATGCACATTCCAAATAACAGCTTGATTGTAAGCCCTCTCTATCATGTGACCCGAAAGAAGAATAATTTTAAATGGGGCCCTGAGCAACAACAAGCATTTTTGAGCAAATTAAATGAGAGATCGTTCATGCAGTATTCCTTGCACAAGTCCAGACTGGGCGAGATGTAAAAAACATACTCTACACCGTAAACAGGGAGAATGGTCCTACCTGGAGCCTCTGGCAGAAAGCTCCAGGGGAGACTCGAGGTCCACCCCTCGGCTTTTGGAGTTGGGGATACAGAGGAGCTGAGGCCAGCTATACCCCAACTGAGAAAGGGATACTGGCAGCCTATAAATGGGTTTGAGCTGCTTCGGAAGTGATTGGCTCTGAAGCACAGCTCCTCCTGGCACCCCGGTTGCCCGTGCTGGGCTGGATGTTCAAAGGCAGGGTCTCCTCTACACATCATGCAACTGATGCTACATGGAGTAAATGGGCTGCACTAATCACACAACAAACTCGAATAGGAAATCCCAGTCATCCAGGCATTCTAGAAGTCATCGTGGACTGGCCAGAGGTGAAGGATTTCGGAATGTCACCAGAGGAGGAGGTGATGCATGCTGAAGAGGCCCAACCATATAATAAACTGTCAGAAAGTGAAAAGCAGTATGCCTTGTTTACTGATGGGTCCTGTCGTATTGTGGGAAAGCAGCTGTATGGAGTCCCCCATGAGAAGTTGCAGAAACTGCTGAAGGAGAGGGTGAATCGAGTCAGTTTGCTGAGGTGAAAGCCATCCAGCTGGCCCTTGGACATTGCTGAACAAGGAAAGTGGCTAGTACTTTACCTCTATACTGACTCATGGATGGTGGCAAATGCCCTGTGGGGTGGCTGCAACAGAGGAATCGGAGAAACTGGCAACGCAGAGGTAAACCCATATGGGCAGGTGCACTGTGGCAAGATATCTCTGCCCGGCTGCAGAACCTGGTGGTGAAGGTACGACATGTAGATGCTCATCTACCCAAGAGTCGTGCCACTGAGGAATACCAGAACAACCAATAAGTGGGTAAAGCTGCTAAGATTGAAGTGGCTCAGATGGACTTAGATTGGCAACATAAGGGTGAATTACTTCTGGCCCATGACACTTCAGGCCATCAGGGCAGATATGCAACATACAAAATGGCTCCTGATCGAGGTGTGGACTTAACAATTGATTTGGAGAAAACTCCGGGAACAAACTTACCACACAGAGACACGGGGGATAGCTCCTCCTAACATGTGTCCCCCTATTGCTGCACAAGTTGTCTTTATATAATCCCTGGGCATACATACATATTCATAAGGCTACGTATGGATTACATTATTTTTCAGAAAATTCCCCGCATGCGTACAAAATTGTGGTGGTGGTCTCTGAGGGTCATTTACTTCTTCCAACAATCTTCATCACTTCTGGCAGCCTTTGAAGCACACGCAGTAGATGCTTATACCAGCTTAATTGGTTCTTTAACACCACAGACATAACAATCCTCCTGTCCTTCTACTTATCTGTTAAACTGCAGCCCATCCTGGACACCTGCCATTCCCAGATACTCCTTATCCTTGCCTCCTGTTCTTCTAGCCTGTTTTTCTTACATTCATTTTGTTCTAAGGTGATAGGACCTAAAACTACATCAACTACAATGGTTTATCTTGTACAAGAATTCTCAATATGTTCTCCAGCTGTACTATACTTTTTCTTTCTGTGTATCATGCACCTCAGTAATTTTCCATTGCTACTGTTACAAAGCCATCAAACTTAAAATTACTTGAAACTGATTCTAAAGGTTTATATATTCCATTTTGCAATTTTGTGCCCCCCCCCTTTGTCTCATCCCCCCTTTTTCTGTCTTTTTGTAAATTCTTTTGCAACATTTTATATATTACCATTACTGTCTAAAGTCTTGGTCTTGGTGCTTAATTTCATTCCTTTTCTAATCTTCATAGTTTATCATATATAGTTTACAATACCAGAAGGAATATTGTATCATACCAGAAGTAATCAATATTAAAACAATTAACAGCAACATTCCTACAACCAGTTGCCTCAACCAGGAGAGATTAGGTAACCATGAAGTTAACTTTTTCCATATTTCTTCAAAACCCCAGGAGGTGTCATTCATGGCAACTTCATGAAATACTTTAGCTTGTTTCCAAGTTTCTTCCAGATCTATTTCAATTCTGCCAGTTTGGTCTATATAGGAACAGCAACTTTCATTGACTATGAAACAAACACCTCCTTGTGAAGCGTGATCTCCTACTCTGGTTCCTGGTCTACTACATCTTTGTGTCCAGGTATAATATTTATTAACTGGATTAGGATTAACTATCCCAAATTTTAACCTTTCTATAGGACGGAGATTGCTAGTGTTCGCCCACAAATTTTTCTATGAGATAGATTTAGGAACTGGCAATCAAATTAATGGAAAGGTCTGGATTTTTTCCTGATTTAGGCAACTGTGCACACACCCAACAGTCATAACGATTAACAACTTCAGTGACATTCTGCACTAATTTCAGGTATAGGCCAGATATCATATAAATACAAATTATGACTGATGCAATTTCATTCTTAAGGGTCCTGAATGTTCGATTCGCCTTGTCTTCTCTGGCTCTGGTGCTTTCTTTATTCTTGAATAATGTATCCAAGCCGGTTGTTCCTTTATCTTCACTGCTGTAAAGGTGGTCAATAATATCTGGTATAGTCCACTCCACTTCTCCTGTAGAGGATCTCCTGAAAAATTCCTAACATAAACCCAGTCTCCAGATCTGAAAGGGTGAATCAGGTAATCCAAACCTCTTGCTCTTGTCCCTACTTATCTCTTATTTATCTTCACTAACTGTTTTCCCAGATTGATCAGAAACTGTCGGAGATAGCCTTCTCCCACTTCCTGAAGACTTTCTCCTTTAAACTGGAACTGATATGGTCTTCCATACAAAATCTCAAATGGGCTAACCTCTTCTTTTGACTGAGGTTTAGTTCAAAATCTTAATAGAGACACTGGTAATGCCTGGTACCAATATAAATTTGTTTCCTGACATATTTTACTAGTCTGTTGTTTGATCAGATGGGTCATCTTTTCTACTTGCCCACTGGCCTGAGGCCTGTATGTAACATGTAGTTGCCAATCAATTTCTAATTTTTTGCTAATTTCTTGTAACAATTTTGCACTAAAGTGAGAGCCTCTGTCGGAAGAAATTGCCTCTGGTACTCCAAAATGAGGTATTATATCATTAAATAATGTTTTAATCACTTGTTTTGCATTATTTATCCTATAAGGGAACGTTTCTGGTCAGCCTGAAGAAGTATCCGTTAACACCATCAAATATCAATAACCCCCTTTTCTTGGTAATTCAGAAAAATCTATTTGCCACTGCTGTCCCTGATAACTTACTCTCCCAATTGTCCCAATTTGATTTTTGTTTTCAATTTTAGGATTATTCTTAAGACATAGCTGACACTGATTTGTAACTTATTGAACTATAGTATATAGATTTCTTCCTACAATTTGTTTGAGTATTTATACAAAGATGTACTACCCCAATGAGTTTCATTATGTTCCTCCTCAACTAACTTCTAGAGTTGTTTACAGGGGATTACAATTTGCCTATCAGGCATCTGAACCCACCCCCCTTTGTTTTCCTGTCCTTTTAGATCTACAATAAATTTTATATTCTCTTTTGAATGCCAAGGTTTAGATTTTTCAATTGTTTGTTAGCCATCAGGAATTAAGGACATGATTTTAGATTCTTCAGGTGCTTCTTTGGCTTCAGAATCGGCCAAATTATTTCCAATGTCCTCATTCTTTCCATATGGCACCATGTGCATGCACCACAGGAAATGCACATTTAGAATCAGTCCAAATGTTTATCCTTTTACGTTTAGACAATTCCAGGGCTCTCACTAACGCTATTATTTCTGCCTTCTGTGCAGAGGTGTTTGCGGGTAAAGGTTTAGCTTCTATTACCTGTGAAGTGGTGATAATGGCATATCCTGCTTTTTGTTTGCCATTTTTCATGACGCTACTACCATCAGTAAAACAAGAATCAGCATCTTCCAGTAGTTTTTATTTCAAATCTGGTCAGTTCAAATATACAGTCTCTATAGTGGCCAAGCAGTAGTGTGTTAGTGGTTCTGTTGATTGTTCCTGCAATAAGGATGATGGATCAAAAACATTAGTTGTAAGCGGCGAGGAGAAGCAGACAGGCCAACCCAGTGTGGGTGATAAGCAAACTTCTACTTTATTTGTGATGCAGTTCACTTATATAGGAGCGGTATTCAGCCACTCCTCCTAGGCACAACAGTATTGGTTAGACCCACACAGCTTCCTCCACATTCTCCTCCCACCTCCGGTTTCCGGTTACCTGTGGGGGCCACCCCTTGCCTTGCTCGCATAGGCCTCCAGGGCTCTATGGCCCTGCTCTTAGAGTCATTCTGCAACAATTCCCCCCTTTTTCTTTGTGCACGCAAGACATTGTGGGTTATTCCGTTCACCTGTTGTATCACACAACTATAAGCAAGTCTAATAGCTACAATGATTAACCTAACAATGATATATAAGTGCAGTACTTCAAACAGCAGTGTTTAACTCAACCTGTAATGCCCGTGAAGACAACCATCTAGTTATTCCTAGGATATTACTCACTTACTATTGCTGAGTAAGCTGAGTCAGGGTTCTCAGCTGTGCACGCATCGAATTAGCATAATCAGAGAGACTCATACAACACATTCCATCATACTCTTCACATCCATGTCCCTGTTCCAACAACAAAAGGTTCTGCAGCGTCTCATGTCTTCCAGAATCAACATTAAAACAAATCAGAAATTGACTTCGATGTAGAATTGTCTGCTTAGCAACTCATCAACCCAGTCTGTTTAGTTGTGCCAAGGCCCCAGCCGACGTCATGCCTGGCGCGAGGAAAGAAACTGTTATAATAGTGTCAGGTGAGCAAAACTTACATAAGATCTACAGTTAGCAGTGAGACTAAGCATAAGGCGTTTTAAGCACCTTAAGCGGTGCTGTCACTGAAGTGTTAAGGGTCGGCAGGGTCAGTCTTCCAGTGACAAGGTCCCTTTTTCCTTTTTGAGGGATTGCCAGGCCAGGCTGGATCACCGCAGATCCAAACATTCCGCTGAGCGGCCTCAAGGGATGATCGGTAGAGCAGGAAGTATTGCGGGAAGCTTACCTGAACCACACACTGATGTTCCTGTAATCTAAAGGATTAGAATTTACGCTTTTCGCAGCACCATTCACCTTGGCTTAGGCACTTGTTCAGCTAAGTATTACGCATGTACCCATTCGCACGGCCCCCAATAATTCTACTCCCGAGGTCCGTTTGGGGCAATAGGCGAATATGGTACCCAAGCGTCCCAATTGTCTGTTGTGCTGTTGAGGTTGGTAGTGCTACATACGACATGGCAGACCAGCAAGGGCCAGTTGCTTATAAGAATACCAACCAAACATATTGGAAATGGTTTACCAGGGGAAGGTAAGGAGAGGCAAATGGTGTTCTACCCTGCAAACTTAACCATCATCCCCCACCCATTGTTCCTGGGCTGCGGAGGTAGACGGCTGGCCGTTTCCAGAGTCTTCATTACTGTCAGGAAGAGCAGGAGAGGATAAGGATACTGTTTTGGTCCACTTCGCAGGGACCCATTGAGTACCTGTGGATGTAAGCACACACATATAACCTCGTCCCATGTACTTCACTTCTGCTGGGACCTGCCATAAGCCTGGGCTGGGATCACGGTACATGACCATCATGGATGCCTCCGATTCAGACGCCGCGGCTCGGCCGTGCACTTGAGCAGGAGGAGAGTCCTGATTTGCAAAAATGCACAAGTAGTTCAGAACAAACAGTGCCTTAGACAGTCTTTCTTGCACGTTGTGAACATCACTGAACTTTTCAAGGTACCGTTTCAGGGTCTGATGCGCCCGCTCAACTATGGCCTGTCCCATTGGTGAATGGGAAATGCCAGTCACATGTTTGACTCCCCATTGTTGACAAAATTGGCGCATTCTCTCACCTACATAGGCAGGCCCATTGTCCATTTTTATTTGCTAAGGCACTCCCATAACGGCAAAGCAGCTAGTTAGATGCCGCACTACATGGGAACCCCTTTCCCCTGTCTGGGCTGTGGCCCACAGGAATCTGCTATGTGTGTCAATTGTGAGGTGCACATACTTAAGGCGTCCAAACTGCGGCACGTGTGTGACATCCATCTGCCATACTTCACAAGGGCCCAAACCCCGAGGGTTCACCCCAATTCCCAGCCCTGGTCCATGATGGCTGCAGCTGGGGCAGGCCCTGACAATGCCTCTCGCTTCCTCCATTGTAATCTTAAATTGATGGAATAGTCCCTTAGCATTCTGGTGAAAGGTGTTGTGGGCCTTCCTGGCCTTTACGAAGTCGCTCAGGGGCGCAACAATGGAAACTAATTGTCTGCTCTGTCATTGCCGTGGGTCGCACCGGTCGTGCTGGGTCAGTGCTCTGCAACAGGGGTCTCAAAGTGTCAATATCATCGTTTGAAATGCCCATGACAGGACGCAGCCATTGTATATCTCCAAGTAAGAACTGTGCGTCATGTAGAGTCGAAATTTGAATGTGAAGTTGCAGTTTCTGTGGTCGCACCTGGCCCTCTGTAATATGCCAACCTAAATATTTCCAAGCAGGGCCGCGCTGAATTTTTTCAGCCGCGATAATGAGTCCTTGTTTGCTCAGTTGCTGCTCCAGTAGAGTCTCTTGGTCCGTGGTGAAGGGCTGATTTTGGGAGAATAGAATATCGTCCATATAATGATAAATTAATGTTCCTGGCCATGTCCGGCGAAGGGGCTGGAGCGCATTGGCCACAAATAGTTGACACAGGGCAGGGCTATTTTTCATGCCCTGGGGCAGTACAGTCCATTCAAAACGGTGAAAAGGTGCCGCTTTATTTGGCATTGGCAAGGTGAAAGCGAATTGTGCGGTATCTAGTGGATGCAGCTTAATTGTGAAAAAACAGTCTTTAAGATCAATAACCAGCAGGTGCCAACCCTCTGGGAGCATAGAAGGGTTGGGCAATCCTGGCTGCAAGGCACCCATCGCTTATATCTGTGCATTCACAGCTCTCGAGTCCTGTAGCAGTCTATATTTCCCTGATTTCTTTTTTATAGCAAAAATTGGCATATTCCAGGGGCTCATGGAAGGTCGTAGGTGCCCCTGTTGTAATTGTTCCTGTACTAAAAGCTGCGCTTGCTCTAGACTTTCCTTTTTCAGCGGCCACTGCTCGACCCACACCGGAGTGTTAGTAGTCCATGTGAGCTGGATTGGGAAAGTCCATTGTGCAGCGACCGCTCCTAAAAATGCTGGTTAGCCAGCACCAGTCCCAGCTGGTCTAGCACATCTCGGCCGATTAGGGCATTCACCCCAGTGGGCAATGGCATAATGGTTGCATAGATAGAAGCAACCTGACCTTCAACGGCTACCTGTATTAAATCAGAGCTGCGTTGCACAGAAGCAGTGCCACCAGCGCCTTCAACTCCGCCCAGGGTGGGGTGGCACGGACACCAGTGTGGCCACTTGTCAGTGTTTATTATGGTGATATCTGCTCCAGTGTCTAGTAATGCCAGTAAATTTAGACGCTCGTTCCCTCGAGACCATGTGGAGTCCACTATGGGTCTGGTAGTCATTGGGACAGTTAGCATAACAAGGCCTCCCGTGGAGCCAAATCCTTGGGACCCACGCTTGGCCAAGGAACCAGTATCTTGCATTGCAGCAGTTAATTGCGGCAAGGGGACTAGCTGGGCAATCTTTCTCCCTACAGGGATATGAATTGGGGGAAATGATGTTTGAGCTACAATGCAAATTTCTCCAGTAAAGTCTGCATCAATCAGTCCAGGTAATATAAAACAGACCCTTCAGTCCACTGGAGGATCGCCCAAGCAGCAATGCTCCATGGGCCTGTCCATGGTCCCCGGACTGCTGTGGGGATCTTGCATGGCCGTTGATCAATGAGGGTCGCATCTACTGC
The DNA here is from genome assembly GCF_028554395.1 of Pezoporus wallicus. Classification (NCBI taxonomy): domain Eukaryota; kingdom Metazoa; phylum Chordata; class Aves; order Psittaciformes; family Psittacidae; genus Pezoporus; species Pezoporus wallicus. The sequence goes on along the minus strand of NW_026642881.1, from coordinate 89,362 downwards.
GGTTGCCAGGTCCAAGCCAAGGCTCCCTCTTGTGGCGGGCTGTAGGCCGGCTGCGGGCCGCAGCTCCCGGTTGCTTGTGTCGCGCTTGGTGCTGGCCACTGGGAGGCAGCCGACGGTGTCGCACTTGGCGCTGGCCACTGGGTGGCGGCCTGAGCAGGGGCCGCAATTGTTATCTGCGCGCTGCAGCCATTCGTGCTCATCTGTCCGTTTCCCGAACAGCTGCAGGCTTCTGTGCTATGGCTGTTTCAGTGACAATTAGAACACCAAACAGCCCTTCTGCAGTTTCGTTTCAAATGTCTTCCGCCACATCTGTAGCAACGAATCTGCGGCTTGCATTCACTTCTTGGTTGTGCCGGCACTATGTTGTTGGACCGGAGAGGACCCAGGGCTGCAAAAGCCTGTACCTGAGCCTGCGCTGCCTCCCTCTGTGCCTGAGCTATCTCTTTTCCCATTTCCCTAACAGTTTCTACAAGTAGTGCCTGAGCTCCTACTGGCACCCTGCTCATGCGTTCTAACATAAGTTCTATGGTGGCATCTGAGGGTAGGGTGACTAAAATGCCCTTTGTGTAAGTATTGCTATTTTCCATGACACACTGGCGCAGCAGCGGACCCCTCATATAATCCGGAGTATCTGCTAAGCCGATGGCTGTGGTTAGTCTATCCACGAAATCAGCAAATGTTTCCTCTTTTCCCTGTTTAATGGACATGTACGAGGGGGTGGGGGGTGCCGTGCGCACTCTCTGCATGGCTTCCCGGGCAGTACGCATGGATTCCAGACAGACTTCTGGTCCCATTTGCACTTGAATGTCTGCACTAGCAAATCGCCCAGTTCCCATCAATTGTTCTGTTGTAACACCAAACAACAGGTCATTTTGGCCTCTGGGCAGGTTTGATGATATGTCACAGAGCTGTTGCCAATGCGCCTGCCACAATAGCTGCTGCGCCTGTGTCATGATCATTCTAATTATTCCCTTAATGTCTTCAGGGCATAAAACTGTACCGCTCCAAATATAACCTAACATCTGTTTAGTAGGCTCACCGTGCAATCCCGATTCGTTCACCGTACTATATAACTGAGTTAAAAATTTCCAATCTAGGGCATAATGGGTTCCCTGTGTTCCTCCCAGTCCATCTGGTTCGTACCGGACTGGGAAGGCTTGCAGGTCTTCCAGATCTCTCGTTAGGACGTAGTCTTTATTTTCTACTGCGTGTTTCAAAATGGCGCCCCAGTCGATCCGGCACCGAGGCACCGCCCTCTTTCTTTCGGATTCCTCGACATTTATCATGCGTATGCCTTCTAACACACTCTCTCTGTCCTTTTCAAAGTCCCTGCTGTCAGAATCCCTCTACTTTTCAGAGCTCGACTGGGGGGGTGGGGGGCAGGGAGTTGCGCATCCTCCGCTGCACCTTCTGATGAGGAGGGAGGGGGAGAAAGGGAGGGGGAAAACCCTGCACTCCAAGCACAGGGAGCGCCCCACAAGTTGGGGGAAACAAGTTATAATCTTCCCCCGGCCTTAACCAACTGGGGACGTCTATTCCTAGTTTCTCCATTGCTACAGCGGCGATTTTCTTTTCCGCCTTGTATTTTTTTATGCAATTTATTACTTCTCTCCAAGGTTTACCAAATTTCCTTGCCGTTTTATCATCATCAAGCATCGAGTCAAATAACTCATCACCAAACTTTCGCCACTCGCTCTCCTCAAAAACTGTAATAGGATCTACAAAAAATCCCTTAGCCTCCCCTAGAGCCACTAGACCCGCTAGCTGCTTTAGAGTTTCAGGATTAATTCCCCACTTTTCTAAAAAGCCCTGTAATAAGTCCAGGGCTACCTCTCGGTCCATTCTCATGGCGGCTTTTTCTGGATCGTCTTCTTCTGGATCGTCCTGTAACCTCGGTCTCCGGATCGGCATCCTGACGCAGCAGTGTCTGGTTCGCCCCAGCGGCGAACTCCTTTCGGTTAGTCCAAGCATCCGGGTCCATCACGCCACCACAGCAGCATTGCCCACGCTCCCCGGTCGCTGCCGCCGGCGCCGCTTACTCGCCATTCTGGGTCCCTGATACTCAGGGCCCTGTAATCCGGGGCCCTGTAATCCTGGTCCCCATCAACCGGGGCCCTGTAATCCCGGTCCCTGCTAGTCGGGGCCCTGTATTCCGGGTCCCCGCTACTCGGGGCCTTGTATTCCGGGTCCCTGGTAACCGGGGCCCTGTAGTCCGGGTCCCTGGCAACCGGGGCCCTGTATTCCACGTCCCTGTTCGGGCACCATTTGTAAGCGGCGAGGAGAAGCAGACAGGCCAACCCCATGTGGGTGATAAGCAAACTTCTTCTTTATTTGTGACGCAGTTCACTTATATAGGAGTGGTATTCAGCCACTCCTCCTAGGCACAACAGTATTGGTTAGACCCACACAGCTTCCTCCACATTCTCCTCCTACCTCCGGTTTCCGGTTACCTGTGGGGGCCTCCCCTTGCCTTGCTCGCACAGGCCTCCAGGGCTCCATGGCCCTGCTCTTAGAGTCATTCTGCAACAATTAGTGACCACAATTTCTATATCATCTTATTCCACAGGGGTGGCCTGATATTTTAAAAACTGTGAAGGAGATAACCAGTGGGCTCCTTTCTGTTCCAGGACTGCTGATATCACATGGGACACTAGCATGGAAAATTTTCTGTTGCAAGGTGAATTTGCAAGCCTCTTCAATATTCATGACAATCACCGCCACAGCTCTTAGGCATCTGGGTCTGCTTTGCTCGCTTCATCCAGCTGTTTTGAAAAATATGCCACTGCCCTTCTGTAGGGTCCTAGTTTTTGAGCAAGGAACTCCAAGGCTATTCTTTGTTTTTCATAGGAATACAGTCAAGACGGTTTAGTCAAATCTGAAAGTCCCAGAGCTGGAGCTCTCATTAACTATAACTTTAAATTTCTAAAAGCCTCCTTTGCTTTATCAGTCCAGTCTAAAGAGGGTGGGTTTCCCTTCAACAGTTCATATAGTGGTTATACCAGAACACCATAATCATGGATCCAAAGTCTGCAGCATCCAGTCATTCCCAGGGATGTCCAGAGCTCAATTTAGTCAATAAGTCATACGAATTAGCTACAACTGGATGAATATCCTCTGCAATTTTGTTGATTGCTCTGAGTTCTTGAACCGATCTGCAACTTTTCCCATCATATTTCTTTACTGTCTGGATAGGAGTATTATATTCCAATTCACATTCAATTAATAATCTATATTTTAAAATTTATCAATGCAGGCGGCATCTTGTGGTTTGATTCAGTGATGCTGTTAGAGTGGGTTCCTGAATAGGTTAGTCGAATCACCCTCTGATACAGTGGGCTGTCCAGTATGGTTCCCACAGTGGGACGCAGACAGGCTGGTCAGACACAAGGGTCTCATCGTTCTTGGGACACTGACAGACTGGACAAATATAAAGGGTCCAAGGAAACCCCCCTATTAATGTTACAATATGGTCTGAGCCATAGGGGTTAGGGTGTATTGCTTTTGATTCTACTGGTATTCGTCTTATTTTGTGGCTTATTACAGTAATGATTTTGGTCTTGTGCTTCTGGTACTGGTGACAGGATGTTATAACTGTGTTATTAACTGTTGTTTGTTTGGTTGAATTTTAGTCTCTGTCTTTCTCTCAAGTGTTGTAACTGTGTAGTGTGTGTCTGTGGGATACTCTGTGTGTGTGTGAATGTGAGATTGATAATGGAAAATCAGCAGTGTGAAGAGATCTTGAAAAAGAGTCCTTTAGGGTGTATTTTGGCACGTTGGAAAGAACAGGAGGGTATCCTGGGGGCTCCGTAAATAGGAAAACATTAGTTGTACTGTAACCAATGTAGGCCTTTGTATAGATTGGAAGATCAGGAAAAATGGCCTAAAAATGGAACTCTGAACTATAATACATTGTTACAATTAATGTTGTTTTGAAGTGGCAAGGAAAATGGGATGAAGTAACGTATGTAGATATGTTTTCCACTTTAAGAATACACCCAGAGTGACAGACTGAATGCAAAATTAATAGAGCTCTGCTAGATCCCTGTCCTGGGTTCAGCAGTAGCAGTCATGTTTTTTCCTTTGTGTTAACTGGTGCAGTGCTGTGTTTTGACTTCTAGTTTTGAGAACAGCGTTGGTGAAGCTGATGTTGTCGGTTGTTGCTAAGTGATGTTTACCCTGACCAAGGACTCTGTGAGGCTCATGCTCTGCCAGGGAAGAGGGGAAGCTGTGAGGAAGCAGAGACGGGGCGCCTGACCCGGGCTAGCCGGGGAGGTATTCCATACCACAGCACGTCATGCCCGGGGTGGGGGGTAACTGGGAGTTACCCGGAAGGACAGGAGCTTCCGGGTGGAACTCGTTTTCTTGGCCGGTGGTATCGTATTCTCTTCCCTTGTTATTTTCCCTTATCATTGTTTTAGCTGATAGTAGCGGTGGTGATTTGTTGCTGGACTGTTCTTGTCTCAACCCGTAGGAGTTGCACTCTCTCGATCCTCCTCCCCGTTCCTCCGGGAGCGGGGAAGGGGAGAGCCCCGGTGCAGGGAGGGGGGGGGAGACGAACACGGACCTTGATTGTTGTCAGCTCGGCACCACTCACTGGGAGTGAGTGAACAAGTTACCTGACTGGGTTTAAACCACGACAGTTCTTTTTGGCGCCCAACGTGGGGCACGAGGGGTTGAGATAAGAACAGATCTGACTGGATTGATAGTCACTCGTCACAATGCTGATTTATTGGCTCTCAAGGTTTTTCCTCTTGATCTCACAGTTTCAGTATACCATATCTTACGTCCATCCGTATTGGCTGTATTAGTGTTTTTCAAGTGTGGGGCTTGGGCTAAGGTTTTTATCCCATTGTACTTTATGGTAATGACTTGTAATACAATAGAATCATTGATCATGAAACTGATCTGGCTTATGTTCCCAGTGTGGTCACCACCTTTATACTTTGGGAGGTATATGATGGAGGTGCTTAGCAATTACACATCTTTTTTCTCCTTCTCAGGTGCTCAACCTGTGAAGGAGACATCCTTTTACCCTCCTAGTCGTCCCCCCAGACCATTTACATTTGAGAGTTTTGAATTTTTTAAATGGCCTTTTAATGCTCTTGAGACTTGTTTGCTGATGGTGATGGGAATCACCATGCTAACACGCATACAGAGTGTGTTTTGCCCACTACTGATTTCAAGAGTTAAGCAGATTCAGGTTTGGGTCTTGTCTGGGGTCAAACGACGATGTAGGAGGACCGAGAGATTTTCCCAGAGGCTGGACAGCCATGAGTGGCAGGGTGTGTGGGATAGTATGGGCAAGTATCTAGGTCAGTGGGCCCCTCCAGTATTTTGGAATTTCACTACCGAACAACTGCAAAATCCAGAAGAATTAGTAAAACACTTAAATGAGGTGTGTGGTCATTCTGGCCATACCAGAGATGGACAAATCACGGCAACGTGCTGGGGCTTGGCCTATGCTTACAGGGCCTTGTTCAACACTATCCAGCACCTTCAAAAGGAAAAGAATGTCGGCGGATTTGAGGGCAAAGTGACAGTCGCTACTCAAACTTTGGCTGCAATGAACTGCGCAGCTACCCCAGTGGCAAGTACAGCAGCTGCTCAAACTTCAACTGCAACAGACAGCGCGGTTGCCCCAGCTCCAAGCACGGTAGCTACACCACCCCCAGCAACAAGTACAGTCGCTACTCAAACCACAGTGATAATCACTGCAGCCAAACCAGAGGACCAATTCGTACCAATATCAGTTGCCCCTGTACGCAAGAGAACAAGCAAAAAGGAGGCAAAAAGGGTGAAGCGAGATGAAGAACCAATGAATTCACCACCCGGTCCAGAATCTGATCAGGAGTCATCATCACATGACGAAGAAGAAGAAGAAGAGGTAACTTCTCGACCTCGGACCTCAACCGAGCTGCGGAATATGCGAAAAGATTTTACCCGTCAACCAGGGGAGCACATCATCACCTGGTTACTCCGATGCTGGGACAATGGGGCCGATGGTCACGAACTAGAAGGTACAGAAGCCAAGCAGATGGGATCACTTGCTAGAGAAGGGGGAATTGACAAAGCAATTGCAAGAGAGAAAAAGTCCCTCAGCCTTTGGAGGAGGCTCTTGGCAGCTGTGAAAGAAAGGTTTCCGTACAAGGACGATGTTACGAGTCGTTCGGCCAAGTGGACTACTATAGACAAAGGCATCCAGTCTCTGAGGGAATCGGCCATCGTAGAGATGATCTATCACATCAAGCCGAATAACGGGGATACACCTATAGATCCAGATGAAGTTGAATGTACACGACCCATGTGGCGAAAACTTACACGGAATGCACCGTCATCATATGCCCATTCATTGGCAACAGTGACCTGGAATGACATAGTACCACTAACAGTGGATGAAATGGTTCATAAACTCCGAGAGTTCGAAGACAATCTCACTCCTTCCATCATCTCAGCTGTGAAAAAACTGTCCCAGGACCTCGACAAATTGAGGGACGATGTATCTGATTTATCCAGCTCCTCACGTGTACCAACACGCGTCTCAGCTATTAACAAAAGACGTCCTATTGTTCAAGAGAGGAGATACAGAAGGTATACGCCACGGGGTACCCTATGGTTTTACCTGCTGGATCACGGAGAAGACATGACAAAGTGGGATGGAAAACCTACTTCAGCTTTGGAGGAACGGGTGAGTGAACTGAAGAGGGGAGCAAGGGCCAAGACTGATCGTCCCATGAGAGCTACGGCTTCAGTCTCTGGTGAGCAGTTTCCCAGATGGAGTGGAAGAGCTGATTTTACTCCAGCTCCTGTGATAACGAAGAATAATCCCTTTCAACACGACTTAAGTGTCCAATGCTGTGACGACCATTAGAGGGGCCCTGCCTCCAGCCAGGTGGAGGTAGGGGACAATCGGATTTACTGGACTGTGTGGATCAGATGGCCTGGCACATCAGTCCCACAGAAGTATAAGGCTCTAGTAGATACCGGTGCACAGTGTACCCTGATGCCATCAAGCTGTCAAGGGGTGGAACCCATCTATATTTCTGGAGTAACAGGAGGATCCCAAGAGTTGACTGTGCTGGAGGCTGAAATCAGCCTGACTGGGAGGGAGTGGAAAAATCTCCCTATTGTGACTGGTCCAGAGGCTCCATGCATCCTCGGCATAGACTACCTCAAGAGAGGGTACTTCAAAGACCCAAAAGGGTACCGGTGGGCTTTTGGTATTGCTGCTTTGGAGACTGAGGAAATTGAGCAGCTGTCCACCTTGCCTGGTCTCTCAGAAGATCCCTCTGCTGTGGGGTTGCTGAAAGTTGAAGAACAACAAGTGCCAATTGCGACCACAACAGTGCACCGGCGGCAATATCGCACCAACCGAGACTCCCTGATTCCCATCCATCAGCTGATCCGTAGACTGGAGAGTCAGGGGGTGATCAGCAGGACCCGCTCACCCTTCAATAGCCCCATATGGCCAGTGCGAAAGTCTAATGGAGAATGGAGACTAACAGTAGACTATCGTGGCCTGAATGAAGTCACACCACCATTGAGTGCTGCCGTACCGGACATGCTAGAACTTCAGTATGAACTAGAGTCAAAAGCAGCCAAGTGGTATGCCACGATTGATATTGCCAATGCATTTTTCTCCATTCCTTTGGCAGCAGAGTGCAGGCCACAGTTTGCTTTTACTTGGAGGGGTGTCCAGTTCACTTGGAACCGACTGCCCCAGGGGTGGAAACACAGCCCTACCATTTGCCATGGACTGATCCAGACTGCACTGGAACAGGGGCAAGCTCCAGAACACCTGCAATACATTGATGACATTATTGTGTGGGGCGATACAGCGGAAGAAGTCTTTGAGAAAGGGAGGAAAATAATCCAAATCCTGCTGAAAGCCGGTTTTGCCATAAAACGGAGTAAGGTCAAGGGACCTGCACAGGAGATTCAATTTTTGGGAATAAAATGGCAAGATGGACGTAGACAGATCCCCACAGATGTGATCAACAAGATAACAGCAATGTCTCCACCAACTAATAAGAAAGAAACGCAAGCTTTCTTGGGTGCAGTGGGGTTCTGGAGAATGCACATCCCAAATTACAGTTCGATTGTAAGCCCTCTCTATCATGTGACCCGGAAGAAGAATGATTTTAAATGGGGCCCTGAGCAGCAACAAGCCTTTGAGCAAATTAAACGCGAGATAGTTCATGCAGTAGCCCTTGGACCAGTCCGGACCGGGCCAGATGTAAAAAATGTGCTGTACACTGCAGCTGGGGAGAACGGTCCTACCTGGAGCCTCTGGCAGAAAGCTCCAGGGGAGACTCGAGGTCGACCCCTCGGCTTTTGGAGTCGGGGATACAAAGGATCTGAGGCCAGCTATACCCCAACTGAGAAAGAGATACTGGCAGCCTATGAAGGGGTTCGAGCTGCTTCGGAAGTGATTGGCACTGAAGCACAGCTCCTCCTGGCACCCCGGCTGCCCGTGCTGGGCTGGATGTTCAAAGGCAGGGTCTCCTCTACACATCATGCAACTGATGCTACATGGAGTAAATGGGCTGCACTAATTACACAACGAACTCGAATAGGAAATCCCAGTCGTCCAGGCATTCTAGAAGTCATCATGGACTGGCCAGAGGGCAAAGATTTCGGAATGTCACCAGAGGAGGAGGTGGTGCGTGCTGAAGAGGCCCCACCATATAATAAACTGTCAGAAAGTGAAAAGCAGTATGCCTTGTTTACTGATGGCTCTTGCCGTATTGTGGGAAAGCATCGGAGATGGAAGGCAGCTGTATGGAGTCCTGGACGACAAGTTGCAGAAACTGCTGAAGGAGAGGGTGAATCGAGTCAATTTGCCGAGGTGAAAGCCATCCAGCTGGCCCTGGACATTGCTGAACGAGAAAAGTGGCCAGTACTTTATCTCTATACTGACTCATGGATGGTGGCAAATGCCCTGTGGGGGTGGTTGAAGCAATGGAAGCAGAGCAACTGGCAACGCAGAGGTAAACCCATCTGGGCTGCTGCACTGTGGAAAGATATTGCTGCCCGGGTGCAGAACCTGGTGGTGAAGGTACGTCATGTAGATGCCCATGTACCCAAGAGTCGGGCCACTGAGGAACACCAGAACAACCAACAAGTGGATAAAGCGGCTAAGATTGAAGTGGCTCAGATGGACTTAGATTGGCAACATAAAGGTGAATTATTTTTGGCCCGGTGGGCCCATGACACTTCAGGCCATCAGGGCAGAGATGCAACATATAGATGGGCCCGTGACCGAGGGGTGGACTTAACAATGGACACTATTGCCCAGGTTATTCATGAGTGTGAAACATGTGCTGCAATTAAACAAGCCAAGCGGTTAAAGCCTCTTTGGTATGGAGGACGATGGTTGAAGTATAAATATGGGGAGGCCTGGCAGATTGACTATATCACACTGCCACCAACCCGCCAAGGCAAGCGCCATGTGCTTACCATGGTGGAAGCAACCACCGGGTGGCTGGAAACATACGCTGTGCCCCATGCCACTGCCCGGAACACCATCCTGGGCCTTGAGAAACAGATTTTGTGGCGACACGGCACCCCAGAGAGAATTGAGTCAGACAATGGGACTCATTTCCGGAATAACCTTATAGATATTTGGGCCAAAGAGCATGGCATTGAGTGGGTATATCACATCCCCTACCATGCACCAGCCTCTGGGAAAATCGAACGGTACAATGGGCTGTTAAAAACTACACTGAGAGCGATGGGTGGGGGAACTTTCAAGCATTGGGATACACATTTACCAAAGGCCACCTGGTTGGTCAACACCAGAGGATCTGCCAACAGGGCTGGCCCAGCCCAGTCAGAACTTTTACATATTGTAGAGGGGGACAAAGTTCCTGTGGTGCATATGAAGAATTTGCTGGGGAAGACAGTCTGGGTTATTCCTGCTTCAGGTAAAGGCAAACCCACTCGTGGGATTGCTTTTGCTCAGGGACCTGGATATACTTGGTGGGTAATGCGGGAAGATGGGGAAGTCCGATGTATACCTCAAGGGGATTTGATTTTAGGGGAAAACAGCCAGTGAACTCAATTGTATGCTGTTGCCTGCTGTGTAATGCTTTTATAGCCCATCAACTAGATGTCTCCAGGTCACCAGCGACTGGCCCTGACTTCCCTCCAGCCATCATCCCAACAGAGAATGAACTTGGAACATCATGGACCGGATGGACTCGGCAGCATTATAGGGATTGATCCATGCACTAAGAAAATGATTTTTTTCCTCTTGGTCTGTATGTATATGGATGTATATATGTGGGAGAGCAATGGTGTATTGAAAATGTGGGATCTGAGCACGACGTGAATGGTATGGAATAAGGGGTGGATAATGTCCTGGGTTCAGCAGTAGCAGTCATGTTTTTTCCTTTGTGTTAACTGGTGCAGTGCTGTGTTTTGACTTCTAGTTTTGAGAACAGCGTTGGTGAAGCTGATGTTGTCGGTTGTTGCTAAGTGATGTTTACCCTGACCAAGGACTCTGTGAGGCTCATGCTCTGCCAGGGAAGAGGGGAAGCTGTGAGGAAGCAGAGACGGGGCACCTGACCCGGGCTAGCCGGGGAGGTATTCCATACCACAGCACGTCATGCCTGGGGTGGGGGGTAACTGGGAGTTACCCGGAAGGACAGGAGCTTCCGGGTGGAACTCGTTTTCTTGGCTGGTGGTATCGTATTCTCTTCCCTTGTTATTTTCCCTTATCATTGTTTTAGCTGATAGTAGCGGTGGTGATTTGTTGCTGGACTGTTCTTGTCTCAACCCGTAGGAGTTGCACTCTCTCGATCCTCCTCCCCGTTCCTCCGGGAGTGGGGAAGGGGAGAGCCCCGGTGCAGGGAGGGGGGGGAGACGAACACGGACCCTGATTGTTGTCAGCTCGGCACCACTCACTGGGAGTGAGTGAACAAGTTACCTGACTGGGTTTAAACCACGACAATCCCTAAATTTTGGCTTTGGAAAAGGACAGGGAAAAACTGAAAGTTAAGCTGAAGAGATGTTGTTCAGCCTGTGATATTAAGGAATGATGTTTCACCTGTGGATGAAGCACTCCATAGACAGATAGGAAAAGCCTCACGCTCATAGGCCCTTGTTCTCATGGGTGACTTCAACCACCCTGACATCTGTTGGAATGACTGTACAGCCCAGCACAAGCAATCCAGGAGGTTCCTCGATTGTGTGGAAGACAACTTCCTTCTGCAAATAATAGAGGAGCTGACAAGGAGAGGCGCCATGCTTGACCTCGTGCTCACCAACAGGGAAGGGCTTGTTGGAAATGTGACGCTCCAGGGCAGCCTTGGATGCAGTGATCACGAGATGGTCGAATTTGAGAACCTCAGGACAGTGAGAAGAGCGTGTAGCAAGCTCACTGCCCTGGACTTCAAAAGAGCAGACTTTGGCCTCTTCAGGAACCTGCTTAATAAGGTTCCATGTGAGGTGCCCTAGAAGGCAGGGGGGTCTAAGACTCTTGGTTGATATTCAAGGATCACCTGCTACAAGCTCAGGAGTGTTGCATCCCAACCAGAAGGAAGTGCAGCAGGAGGGCCAGCAGACCTCCTTGGAAGGATAAGGAGCTGCTGAGGATAATTCAAATGAAAAAAGAGGCTTATAAAAAGTGGAAGCAAGGACAGGCGGCCTGGGAAGAGTACAGGGATGTTGTCCATGAAGCTAGGGACCAGGTTAGGAAAGCCAAGGCCCAGTTAGAATTAAACATGGCTAGGGATGTTAAGGATAACAGGACCACCCAAGTCATGGAAGGCAGACACAGGGACTGTGAGAATGAAGACCTTGGGCAGACTGTAGGAGAGGATCTGGTTCAAGACCATCTTAAAAATCTGAACATGCACAAGTTTATGGGACCTGATGAAAACCATCCGCGGGTCTTGAAGAAGCTGGCGAATGAAGTTGCTAAGGCACTGGCAATCATATTTGAGAAATCATGGCTGTCAGGTGAAGTTCCCAATGAATAGAAAAAGGGAAAAATAACCCCCATTTTCAAGAAGGGGAAAATGGATGACCCGTGGAATTACAGACTAGTCAGTCTCACCTCTCTGCCTGGCAAAATCTTGGAGCAGATTTTCCTGGAAGGCATGCTAAGGCACATGAAAAACAACAAGGTGCTTGGTGACAGCCAGCACCGCTTCACTAAGGGGAAATCCTGCCTGACCAATTTGGTGGCCTTCTATGATGGGGCTACGGAACTGATGGACAGGGGTAGAGCAGTTGATGTCATCTACCTGGACTTATATAAAGCGTTCGACACTGTCCCACACAACATCCTTGTCTCTAAATTGGAGAGACATCAATTTGATGGATGGACCACTCAGTGGATAAAGAATTGGATGGATGTCCGCACACAAATAGTTGTGGCCAATGGCTCAATGACCAGCTGGAGACCAGTAAGGAGTGGTGTCCCTCAGGGATCAGTGTTGGGACTGGTCTTGTTCAACATATTCATCACTGACATGGACAGTGGGATTGAGTGCAACCTCAGCAAGTTTGCCGATGACACCAAGCTGTATGGTTCGGTTGACACCCTGGAGGGAAGGAATGCCATCCAGAGGGACCTTGACACACTTGTGAGTTGGGCTGATGCCAACCTCATGAAATTTAACCATGCCAAGTGCAAGGTCCTACACCTGGGTTGGAGCAATCCAAGGCACAGCTACAGGTTGGGCAAAGAAGAGATTCAGAGCAGCCCTGGGGAGAAGGAATTGGGGGTGCTGGTCGATGAGAAAGTGAACATGAGCCGGCAGGGTGCCCTTGCAGCCCAGAAAGCCAACTGTATCCTGGGATGCATCAAAAGGAGCGTGACCAGCAGGTCGAAGGAGGTGATCCTGCCCCTCTACTCTGCTATCGTGAGACCTCACCTGGAGTACTGTGTGCAGTTCTGGTGTCCTCAGCATAAAAAGGACATGGAACTGTTGGAACAAGTCCAGAGAAGGGCCACGAAGATGATCAGGGGACTGGAGCACCTCCCGTATGAAGATAGTCTGAGAAAGTTGTGGCTGTTCAGCCTGGAGAAGAGAAGGCTGTGTGGAGACCTCATATCAGCCTTCCAGTATCTGAAGGGGGCCTATAGGGATGCTGGAGAGGGACTCTTCCATAAGGACTGTAGTGACAGGACAAGGGGTAACGGATTAAAACTTAAACAGGGGAAGTTTAGATTGGATATAAGGAGGAAATTCTTTCCTGTTAGGGTGATGAGGCACTGGAATGTGTTGCCCAGGGAGGTTGTGAATGCTCCATCCCTGGCAGTGTTCAAGACCAGGTTGGATGAGGCCTTGGGTGAGACGGTTTAGTGAAAGGTGTCCCTGCTTACAGCTGGGGGTTGGAACTAGATGATCTTAAGGTCCTTTCCAACCCTAACTATTCTATGATTTAATGATTCTATGAATTAGGAAGATAGGTTGGAAAATTATGTATCACTAGTACCTCCGAGAGGAACACCCTCTGCATTTGTCCTATCTGATATTGATAAGGGGGAAGAGATTGCTGTCACTGGCAACAAGCAGTAGTTTCACATTTAGAGTTAAGAAAGGGTTAAAAATAAGTGCTGTTGCAGAGGCAAGCATCTGCAACACCTTCAGAGCAGGGTGAGCTACTGTGAGAAAAAAAAAAAGGGAAAACCAAGGGGGAAAGGAGGGGAGCTCGTGCAGCTCCTGTGTTTGAGTGTGAGACGAGGGATGTCGGGCAGAGGTGGGGGAGTGGGCTCTTCTTCTGTGGAACCATATTGGTGTGTGTGCTATGGGGAGTTTGGATTTCGGAAGTGAGACTGCCCTGGGTGCGGGGGGAGTGCCATGGGATGGCTCCGGTGACTGAATTGGAACTTGACTGACAGGGACCTGGGGAATCTACCCTAGCAGTTTCAATGGTTAAATTAAAATTAGGGACTAGAGGAAATAAAGTGGAATTTTAGTGGATACAGCAGCAACTTATTCGGTGTTACATCAGAGAGAAAAAATTTGTTACAAATGTTGGAGCTACTTGCCACTAAGAAAAAGAGGGGGGAAAAAAAAAGCCATTCTTTCTGAAACCTTTAAAGTACAAATTGGGAAAACAAATAGGAATGCATAAATTTTTATGCATGCCAAATTCTCTAAAATCTTTACTAGGGTGAGGAACAACATTTAAAGAAGGGAAAATGGAACTTATATTTAAAAACAATCAATTAATTGCAGTTTTGAGTTTATCTTTAATTCAACAGAAAAGCAAACAGGAGGACCTCCCTGAAATAGAAAAAAACCTTAATCAGGTATATCTGGGAGTATGGGCATCTGAAGTTCCAGGTAAGGTGAAAAATGCTTTGCCTGTTAAAGTGGAAATAAAAAGGGGGGGGGGGGGGGCATGCCCAATTAGAATAAAACTATCCCTTAAAATTAGAAGATCAAAGGGAATGAAAAAAATCATTGATAAATTTTAAAATATAGGTTTTGAATTGAATGTGAATGTGAATATAACACTCCTATCTGGACAGTAAAGAAATATGATGGGAAAAGTTGCAGATTGGTTCAAGATCTAAGAACAATCAACAAAATTGCAGAGGATATTCATCCAGTAGTAGCTAATTCGTATGACTTACTGACTAAATTAAATAATAATCAGAAATGGTTTGCCGTCCTGGATTTAAAGGATGCTTTCTTTTGCTTACCATTGGCCCAAGAAAGCCAAAATGTATTTGCTTTTTAATGGGAAAATACTGACACAGGAAGAAAAACTCAATTAACTTGGACAGTATTACCACAGAGGGTTAAAAACAGTCCAATGATTTTTGGAAATCAGCACGAGAACTAGAATCATGGAAGCCACCTACTCAGATGGGGACTCTGTTACAATATGTGGATGACCTAATAATTGCTACAGAAACAAAGGAAGAATGTATCCAGTGGATGGTGGAATTATTAAATTTTCTGGGACTGAATGGTTGTCAGGTATCCAAACAAAAGCCCAACTAATCCAAACCTGAGTTTTCTACCCAGGATATGAAATAACAGGAGGACAGAGAGAACTTGGAGCTGCTAGAAAAGAAGCCATTTGCCAGACTCTAGGACCGTCGACTGTCAAGGAGCTCCAGACATTCATGGGAATGACTGGGTGGTACAGACTTTGGATCCATGATTATGCTGTTCTGGTAAGACCACTATATGAACTGCTGAAAGGAAAGCCTCCCTGTTTAGAATGGATTGATTTAGCAGAGGGGGCTTTTAGAAATTTAAAACCAGAGCTAATGAGAGCTGCAGCTCTGTGACTTCTGGATGTGACTAAATCCTTTTGGCTATATTCCTATGAATAACAGGGAATAGCTTTGGGCATCCTTGCTCAAAACTAGTACCCTATAGAAGGGTAGTGGCGTGTTTTTCAAAACAGCTGGATGAGGCTAGCAAAGGATTGCCTGGATGACTAAGGGCTGTGTCAGCAGTCGTCATGAATATTGAAGAGGCTCGCAAATTCACCTTGGGACAAAAGATTAGTGTGCTAGTGTCTCATGTTATATCAGCAGTCCTGGAACAGAAAGGAGCCCACTGGTTATCTCCTTCACGTTATTTAAAATACCAGCCCACCCTTGTGGAACAAGATGATATAGAAATTATGGTCACTAATTTTGTGAATCCAGCATCCTTTTTGAAGGAATGATTGACAGAACCACTAACACATGACTGCTTGGCTGTGGAGACAGTGTACTCATGGAAGAATGGGTATTTGGTACATGAACCAAAGGCCCAAGCCATCGTATATGTGGGGGAGGCAGAGCCTCTGCGGGGACGCCTGCTAAGGTTGAGCCTGCCACCTCGCACTGCAATGATGCTTCTTGGAGTTGGTTTCCTGATAGACTTCACAGGGTCCTTGTGCCACGTTCTGTACGTGGGACTGCGTAGTGGGGGTAATGATTGTCTGGATTTTGTGCTTCAAATATTGTAGTTGTGTGGAGTGTGCTTGTGGGATCCCATACGTGTGTGTGTGTGTGTGATGAGGGCAGACGGTATTCTGTGTATTTTTTGTTGTTGGCTTCATGTAAAAGTTTTTAACATGCAGCAGTTTAACATTTTGAGCAAGAAAGGGTTAATGCAAAAGTGCGGTTGCTGGCAGGTATTTATGGTTGCTGCTGAAGCAGGCAGGCAGCGGTAGCTGCTGCTGAGCAGGCTGGTGTTTGTAGCCGTGCAAAGCAGTGTGAGTGACTTTGGGGGAAAAAAAAAAGAAAAAAAAATTATTTGATAAGAGTTTGGTACCCATGTTCAAAAAAAAGCTGCCCTCCGATTCGGCTCCCAGTGCTCCACCGGTGGAACGGCCAGGATGGATGCCAGAGCCGAGGATTGAGAAAACAAAACAAAACAAAACCAAACAAATAATAACAGTAAAAATAAGAAAAAAATAACAACAAACCTCTCGATCTATTGAAGTATTGAGGCAGTTTGTAGAGACACCACAGACAAAGCCTAAAGAGCGGCTGCAACAAGCTCGGTGCATGGTAGGAGCCTTGCTTAGTGTATTTAAAGTAACCTGAAGGTGAATCCAAGACATGGAGGAACAGGTAGATCAGTTGGAACAAGAACAGCTAACTGAAAAAGAAAGAGGGTTAGTGCAACCACAAGCTTTATGAGCCATCACCCAAGCAGCATCAAGGTGGCAGGAAAAAAAAAAGGGGTAATGATGCAGCAAACTCCTCAACTGTTAACAATGCGCAGTTTAACCTGTCTACTTCTCAAGAACTGATAACCTGGAGGAGTGGGTATATTTGTGTCCTCCTACCTACAGGTCCATGGTGGCTGCCTACAAAATTTGTCAAGCCTTGCCATGAGCTGGATAGACGAGTGGAGGAACCTGATGCCTCAACTACAGGAGCTGAGCGTGAATACCCCAAGCAGAATGAGATAAAGGAAGAGAAAAATGAATGATTGCAAAACATCACTTGGGGACAAATGAAAAGTAGCAACTTGAATATGTGTGCTTGTAAATTAGATATTATTAGAAGCTGCGATTTTGTGTATAAAACCACTTGTATTTACTAGCCAGTTGCTAATAAGAAATTACACCTTGTATTGTATGGATTTGTCACTTGTAAAACAGATTATAGAGAATGCAAATTTGCAGCAGCTGCTGGAAAATGCTAAGGCAATAGGTAGAAAGATTCTAATATGATGGTAGTGTTATAAAGCAGGGAATGGAACCAATTAAGAGGGTGGAAGAACCCCACTGGTGGGAAATTTTCTTTGGCTTGTCCCCCACTGCCACCAGCATGTTCAACATGCTGCTGCACCCTGTAGTAGTTATACTGCTCATGTAATACTGCTAATCTGTGTGTGCTTTGCCTAGTAGCGGCTTGTTAGTGGATGAAGCAGGTGAAACTCTGCATTGACAACAAGGTGCAAGGACTGAGGTTGACCAAATGCCTGCTACCACAGTCAAGGGCAAGACTGGGTTGGCCTCTGTGTTTGCCACCAAGAAGAACCTTTAGCTCCGCTGATGGCTGCAACCCAGCAGGCATTGTGCAGTGGGGACACATGCTATGCCAGACACTGATGTGAGGGATGGCTTCCCCTGTTATCAGAGAGCCATACAGGAGAAAAAGGGCAGGCCCAGCAGCCTGTAGTTGGCATATGTTGGAGATATGATCTAGCCCAAATCTCCTGATCAAGTACGGTCATCCAAAAGATATATAAAACTAAAAGGGGGAGATGTGGAGGCAGTGTTCTCATGGGAGAATGGATATTTGGTACAGGAACTCTGAATAATCCCAAAAGATACAGCAAGGCCATGAGAGGCCCAAGGAAGGTTAAGCAAGCAAGATAAGAAAAAGCTGGAATTCACAGAGCTATGAGACCTGTGGACTGTTGGCAAGCTTTCGAGGTCAAGTTCTCACACCTGTGCTTAACCAATTATATGCTAGTCACTAAGGGTCTTCAAGACATGTATCCAATCATAATATGCCAAATCACTGTAAGTGCATGAAAGCAATAGTATATAAGGAGTTAAGGCTTTTGCAATAAATGGCTTTTGTCTGATCATATTGATCTCTGATTGAGTCCATATTTTTTCTGCGGCACTTGGCAACTGTATATTTGAGCTGACCAGATTTGAAAGAAAAACCTCTGGAAGATGCTGATTCTTGGTATACTGATGGCAGCTGCTTCATGAAAAATGGTGAATGAAAGGCAGGATATGCCATTACCACCACTTCACAGGTAATAGAAATTAAACCTATACCCCCAAACAACTCTGCTCAGAAGGCAGAAATAATAGCGTTAATGAGAGCCCTGGAATTGGCTAAAGGTAAAAGGATAAATATGTGGACTGATTCTAAATATGCATTTCCTGTGGTATATGCACATGGTGCCATCTGGAATAAATGAGATCCTTTGAACACACAAGGGAAACAGATTAAACATGCTACAGAAATTCTACAGCTAATGGAAGCTGTTCAGCTACCTGAAGAAGTAGCTATTATGTACTGTAAAGAACATCAACAAGGTGACTCTGATCAGGCAATTTGAAACAAGTTGGCCAATTTTGAAGCCAAACAAGCATCTGAAAAATCTCAACTCATGTCCTTAATCCCTGCTGTCAAACTAACAATTGAAAAATGTAAACCTAGGTACTCAAAAGAGGAGAGAAAATTGATTAAGAATTGTCCTGGGTTCAGCAGTAGCAGTCAATTCTTTCTCCTTCTTAGTAGCTGGTGAAGCGTTGTGTTTTGACTTTCAGCCTGGGAATAGAACTGATAACACTGATGTTTTTAGTTGTTCCTAAGTCATGTTTACTCTGACAAGGACTTTGTGAGTCCCATGCTCTGCCTGAGAGGAGAGGAGGCTGGGAGGAAGCAGAGACAGGACATCTAACCCAACCCAGCCAAAGAGGTATTCCATGCCACAGCATGTCATGCCCGGGGAGGTAACGGATTTACCCGGAAGGGCACAGGGCTCTCTTTTGGGTCAGACGCATTTCAGCGGGTGGCAATGCATTCTTGTCCCTTGTTATTTTCTATTATCATTAGTGGTAGCAGTAGTGCTTTGTGTTATACATTAGTTACTAAACTGTTCTTATCTCAACCCGTGGGAGTTGCAATCTTTCAATTCTCTTTCCCATCCCTCCGGGAGCAGGGGGAGGGCAAAAAGGGGGGAAGGGAGAGAGCGACTGCGTGATTTATGGCTGACTTTGTTTAAACCAGGACAAGGATCTAAAAGGACAGGAAAATAAAGAGGGTGGGGTTCAGATAACTGATGGGCAATTGCAATCCCCTGTAAACAACTCTAGAAGTTAGTTGAGGAGGAACATAATAAAACTCATTGGGGTAGTACATCTTTGTATAAATACTCAAACAAATTGTAGGAAGAAATCTATATACTATAGTTCAATTAGTGACAAAACAATGTCAGCTATGTCTTAACAATAATCCTAAGACTGAGAACAGGAATCAAATTGGGACAATTCTGAGAGGAATTTACCCGGGACAGCAGTGGCAAATAGATTTTTCAGAATTACCAAGAAAAGGGGGTTATTGAAATTTGTTGGTGTTAACAGATATTTTTGCAGGCTGGCCAGAAACATTCCTTTATAAAATAAATAATGCAAAACAAGTGATTAAAACATTATTTAATGAGATAATACCTCATTTTGGAGTACCAGAGGCAATTTCTTCAGACCGAGGCACTCACTTTAGTGCAAAGTTGTAACAAGAAATTAGCAAAAAATTAGAAATAGATTGGCAACTACATGTTCCACACAGGCCTCAGGCCAGTGGGCAAGTAGAAAAGATGACCCATCTGATCAAACAACAGACTAGTAAAATATGTCAGGAAACAAATTTATATTGGTACCAAGGTTTACCACTGGCTCTATTAAGAATTCGAACTAAACCTCAGTCAAAAAGAAGAGGTCAGTCCATTTGAGATTTTGTATTGAAGACCATATCAGTGCCCATTTAAAGGAGAAAGTCTTCAGGAAGTGGGGGAAACTATCTCCGACAGTTTCTGATCAACCTGGGAAAACAATTAGTGAAGATAAATAAGAGATAAGTAGGGACAAGAGCAAGAGGTTTGGATTATGTGATTCACCCTTTCAGATCTGGACTCTGGGTTTATGTTAAAAATTTTTCAGGAGATCCTCTACAGGAGAAGTGGAGTGGACTATACCAGATATTATTGACCACCTTTACAGCAGTGAAGATAAAGGAACAACCTGCTAGGATACAATATTCAAGAATAAAGAAAGCACCAGAGCCAGAGAAGACATGGTGGATCAAACATTCAGGACCCTTACGTATGAAATGGTGTCGGTCATAATTTGGACTCATATGATAACTGGCGCACAAGCTTGGGACCAGAATTTATACCTGAAATTAGTGCAGAATGTTACTAATGTTTTTAGTCGTAGTGACTGTTGGGTGTGTGCACAGTTGCCTAAATCAGGAGAAAGCCTGGATCTCCCATTAATTGGAGTTCCAATTCCTAACACTGTCTCATGGACAAATTTGTGGGTGAACACTAGCCATCTGTATTCGAAGGAAAGGTTAAAATTTGTAATAGTTAATCCTAATCCAGGTAATAAATATTACACCTGTGCACAAAGATGTATTACACCAGGAACCAGGGTAGGAAACCTTGCTTGTTTAAATGCCACAGACGTAGTTCACCATTCAAATTGCAATGAGACTATTAATATAGATGGTATCATGGTTCAGTGGGGGCCCGTTCCTAAAGGGAAAGGATGGTATTGGTTATGTGGAGAAAATGCTTATAAGACTCTACCCCCCAACTGGAAGGGGGCAAGCACCTTAGGTGCTGTAGTACCAAGTTTTACTATTATCGACAGGTATCCTTCTGGGACCTGGATTAGAAGTTTTGCTAAACGGATTAAGCGAGGGTTTAACTCTATTATTGAATGGTACATTGCCTTTCATAGTTTTGTAGGAGGGCTAATTCCATCGTTGGGAGTAAGTGAATTAGAGAAGGCAGTTGTAAATATCTCAGCAACCATAGAGGAAATGCAAAGTAAAAACATTGATATAATTCCAGCAGAAAAACAAGAGATAACCAGCCTGTCTAAGGTGATAATACAAAACCAAATGGCTCTAGACATGTTATTGGCATCACAAGGAGGGGTTTGTTCCATAATCAATGAAAGTTGTTGCTCCTATATAGACCAAAGTGTCAGAATTGAAACAGATCTGGAGGAAATTTGGAAACAAACTAAGATATTTCATGAAATGGCCATGGATGACACCTCCTGCTGTCTTGAAGAAAAATGGAAAAAGTTAACTTCATGGTGACCTAATCTCTCCTGGTTGAGGCAACTGGTTGCAGGAATATTAATGTAAATTGTTTTAATATTGATTACTTGTGGAATGACACAATGTTCCTTCTTGTGTTGTAAATGGTCTATGATAAATTATGAAGATTGGAAGAGAAATGAAATCAAGCATCAAGTAGAAATGGGAAATTATTTCAAAAAGACTTTAGTTGGCAATGGTAGTATATAAAGTGTTGCAAAAGAATTTCTAAAAGGACAGAAAAAAGAGGGTATTTGAGACAAGGGGGGACACAAAATTACAAAATGGAATACAAAAACCTTTAGAATCAGTTTTAAGTAATTTTAAGTTTGATGGCTTTGTAACAGCAGCAATGGTGCATGATACATAGAAAAGAAAGAGTACAGCTAGAGAACATACTGAGAATTCTTGTACAAGATAAATCATTATAGTGGACAGCTTTAAGAAAAACAGGCTAGAAGAACAGGACGCAAGGATAAGGAGTATCTGGGAATGGCAGGTGTCCAGGATGGGCTACAGCTAAACCAACTGATAAGTAGGACAGGAGGATTATTATGTTTCTGGTGCTAACAAACCAATTAAGCTGGTATAAGCCTCTACTGCAGGTGCTTCAAAGGCTGCCAGAAATGATGAAGGTTGCTGAAAGAAGTAAATGACCCTCAGAGACCACCACCACAATTCTGTATGCATGCGGGGAACTTTCTGGAAAATGATGTAATTCATATGTAGCCTCATGAATATGTATGTATGCCCAGGGACTAAATAAGGACAGCTTGTGTAGCAACAGCGGGACACATGCAAGGAGTACCTATCCCCTTTCTCTCCCGGTGCCGCAATAAAGAATACCTGCTTGTCAGCTTGAAAACTTTGTTGGCAAGTTTGTTCCTGGACTTTTCTCCGAATCAATACACAACTGTGAAACATGTGCTGAAATTAAGCAAGCCACCTGGTTAAAGCCTCTCTGGTATGGAGGACAATGGCCGAAGTACAAATATGGGAAGGACTGGCAGCTTGACCGATCCGCCAAGACATGTGCGATGTGCTTACCACTGTGGAAGCAACCACCGGATGGCTAGAAACATACGCTGTGCCCAATGCCACTGCCTGGAACACTATCTTGGGCCTTGAGAAACAGTTTTTTGTGGCGACATGGCACCCCAGAGAGAATTGAGTTAGACAATGGGACTCATTTCTGAACAAGCTTATAAACACATGGGCCACAGAGCATGGTATTGAGGGTGTATATCCCATTCCCTGCCATGAACCAGTGTCTGGGAAAATCGAAGGGTACAATGGACTGTTAAAAACTACACTGAGAGCAATGGGTGGTGGGACTTTCAAACATTGGGATACACCTTTACCAAAAGCCACCAGGATGGTCAAATTGAGAGGATCTGCCAACATGGTTGCCCTAGCCCAATCAGAACTTTTACATTCTGTAGAGGGGGATAAAGTTATTGTGGTGCACATAAAGAACTAGTTGGGAAAGACAGTCTGGGTTATTCCTGCTTCAGGTAAAGGCAAACCCGCTCGTGGGATTGCTTTTGCTCAGGGACCTGGATATACTTGGTGGGTAATGCAGGAAGATGGGGAAGTCCGATGTATACCTCAAGGGGATTTGATTTTAGGGGGAAACAGCCAATGAACTTAATTGTATGCTGTTGCCTGCTGTGTAATGCTTTTATAGCACATCAACTAGATGTCTCCAGGTCACCAGCGACTAGCCATGACTTCTCTCCGACCATCATCCCAACAAAGAATGAACTTTGATGAAACCAGTTGAGTTTTGCAATATCATCAGCAGGCAACAATCCAACACTGCACACAGCCTCTCCTGCACTCAAAGACATGGAGCCTGACATCATGGACCAGATGAACTCAGCAGCTTTATAGGGATTGGTCCATGTTCTAAGGAATGATCTCTCTCTCTCTCTTTGTGTTTGTGTGGATGTATATATATCTATATCTATATCTGTGTGTATATATATGTATATATGTATGCATATGTGTGCATATATATATGTAGGGATGGGGAGGAGAATCGTAAGAATGTAACTCCTACTGGTTGAAATAAGAACAGTCCAGTAACTAAGGTATAACACAAAAACACTACTGCTACCACCAATAATAACAATAATAAGTGAAATAACAAGGGAAGAGAATACAACCACTCACCACCTGCCGACTGATACCCAGCATGCCCCAAGCAGTGATCTAGCACTTCCGGGTAACTGCCTCCATTTTATATACTGGGCATGATGTGCTGTGGTATGGAATACCTCTTTGGCTAGTTTGGGTCAGGTGTCCTGTCTCTGCTTCCTCCCGACTTCCTCTCCTCCCTGTCAGAGCATGAGACTCAAAGTCAGAGTAAACATTACTGAGCAACAACTAAAAACATCAGCAGCAAAGTAGACAAAAGGAGGCAAAGGAGGCAAAGATGACAAAGCAGGGAAAAGAGAAAAGGAGAGAACAGGAAGCAATGGAGAGAAAAGGAGAGGAAAGGAACGAGGTGGCAAACAAGGCAAAGGAGGCAAAGTAGAGAAAAAGAGAGAAAAGGAGGCAAAAGAGACAAAGGAGAGAAAGGGAAACAAAGGAGAGAAAAAAAAAGGCAAAATAGAGAAAAGGAGAAAAAAAAGAAGGCAAAGCAGAGAAAAGGAAAGGAAAAGGACACAAAGGAGAGAAAACATTGTAAAGGTGAGAAAAGGAGGCAAAAGTGGCAACAGAGAAAAAAGGAGGTAAAGGAAGCAAAGCAGGCAAAGGAGGCAAAGGAGAGAAATGGAGAGAAAAGTAGAGAAAAGGAGACCAAGTAGCAAAGGAGCCAAAGGAGGCAAAGGACACTAAGGAGGCAAAGGAGTGAAAAGGAGGCAAAGGAGAGAAAAGGAGAGAAAAGGAGATGATGAGGAAAAGGAGAGAAAAGGAGATGATGAGGAAAAGGAGAGAAAAGGAGATGATGAGGAAAAGGAGAGAAAAGGAGATGATGAGGCAAAGGAGAGAAAAGGAGACAAAGTGGCAAAGGAGCCAAAGGAGGCTAAGGATGCTAAGCAGGGAAAGGAGGGAAAAGAAGGCAAAGAGGCAAAGGAGCCATGGAGGCAAAGGAGAGTGTTGTGTTTTAAGCCCAGCCATAAATCAGAACCACGGTCTCTGTCTCACTCCACCCCTTCCCCCACCCCGTTCCCAGAGGGATGGGGAGGAGAATCGAAAGAATGTAACTCCCATGGGTTGAGATAAGAACAGTCCAGTAACTAAGGGATAACACAAAACCACTACTGCTGCCACCAATAATAATAATGATAAGGGAAATAACAAGGGATACAACTGCTCACCACCCGCCGACCAATACCCAGCCCAATTCGAGCAGTGATCTAGCCCTTCTGGGTAACTGCCCCCAGTTCTACATCCCAGGCATGATGCACTGTGGTATGGAATACCTCTTTGGTCAGTTTGGGTCAGGTGTCCTGTGTCTGCTTCCTCCTGGCTTCCCCTCCTCCCTGGCAGGGCATGAGACTCACAAAGTCTTTGGTCAGACTAAACATTACTGACCAACAACTAAAACCATCAGTGTTATTAGTGCTGTTCCCAGGCTGAAAGTAAAAACCACAGCACTGCATCAGCTACTCAGAAGGAGAAAAATGACTGCTACTGCTGAACCCAGGACAGAGGCAAAGGAGGCAATGGAGAGAAAAGGAGGCAAAGGAGGCAACGGAGCGAAAAGGAGGCAAAGGAGTGAAAAGGAGAGAAAATGAGGCAAAGGAGAGAAGAAGTAAATGAGAGAAAAAGATGGAAAGAAAAGGAGAGAAATGGAGGTAAAGGATGCAAAGGCGGCAAAGAAGGTTAAGGAGGCAAAGGAAAGAAAAGGAGGCAAAGGTAGGGAAAGGAGATGAAATGCAAATTAGAGAACAGGAATAAAAGGAGGAAAAAGGAGGCAAAGGAGAGAAAATGACAGAAATGAAGAGAAAAGGAGGATAAAAAGAGAAAATGAGAGAAATGAGGGAAAGGAAGCAAAAGAGACAAAAGAGAGAAAATGAGGCAACGGAGTCAAAAGGAGAGAAAAGGAGGGAAAGGGAAAAAAAAGGAAAGAATAGGAGAGAAAAGGAGGCAAAGGAGAGGAATTGCAAAGTAGAGAACAGGAATCAAAGGAGGGAAAAGGAGGCAAAGGAGAGAAAATGACAGAAATGGAGAGAAAAGGAGGATAAAAAGAGAAAATGAGGGAAATGAGGGAAAGGAAGCAAAAGAGGCAAAAGAGAGAAAATGAGGCAACAGAGTTAAAAGGAGAGAAAAGTAGGGAACAGGAAAAAAGGAGAGAAAAGGAGGCAAAGGAGAAAAAAGGAGAAAAAATGAGGCATTTTGTTTAGGATTAATAGTCACTTGTCACAATGCTGATTTATTGGCTCTCAACAGCTGAGTGCTGCTCTCTGTTGCCACCTGTGCTCTCTTGTATCTGCTGCTGATTGCTGTTGTCCGTGTTCTCTGCTGCAGTACGTGCTCTCTGTTGCTGCCTGCAGTCTCTGCTGCTGTTTGTGCTCTCTGCTGATGTCTGCTACTTCTTGTCGCTCTCTACAGCTGTGTGCTGTTCTCTGCTTCTATCTGCGCTCTCTGATGCTGTCTGCTTCTATCCGCACTGTCTGCTGCTGTGTGCGCTCTCTGGTGCTGCCTGCTGCTCTCTACTATTGTCTGCGCTCCCTGATGCTGTCTCCTCCTGTCTGCGCTCTCTGCTGACATCTGCTGCTCTCTCCAGCTCTCTGTTGCTGTCTGTGCCCTATGCTCTTGTCTGTGCCTCTGCTGCTGTCTGCTGCTGCCTGCTGCTGCCTGCTGCTGTTTGCAGCAGGCTACTGCTGTCTGAGCTCTCTGATGCATTCACCTGCTGTGACCTGCCATTTGCTGCTCTCTACCTGTTCTCTGCTGCTGTCAGTTGCTTCCTGCTGCTGTCTGCTCTCTCTGCTGCTGTCTGCAGCAGTCTCCTCTGTCTGCACTGCCTGATACAGTCTTAGTCTGTTGCTCTCTGTTGCTACTGTCTGCTGCTGTTTGTATTCTCTGCTGCAGTCGTCTGCTCTCTGCTGCTGTCTGTGCTCTCTGCCTCTGTTTCTGCCTGCTGCTTTCTGCAATCTGCAGTCTGCTGTTTTCTGTGCTCTCTGCTGCTGTCTGCAGCAGTCTAGTGCTGTCTGCGCTCTGATGCAGTCTTTCTGTAGCTGTCTGTGCTATGTGCTGCTGTGTGCTGCTGTCTACTATTCTCTGTGCTCTCTGCTGTTGTCTGCACTCTCTGTTGCCGTTTGAGCTCTCTGCTGCTATCTGCTGCTGTGTAATGCTGTCTGTGCTCTCTCCTACTGTCTTTACTCTGTTGCTGCCTGCTGCTCCCTGCTGCTGTCTGTGCTCTCTAATTCTTCCTGCGCTCTCTGCTCTCTGCTGCTGCCGCCTCCGAGCTCTGCTGCTGTCTGCGCTCTATGCTCCTGCCTGTGCTCTCTGCTTCAGTCTGCTCTCTGCTGCTCTCTGTTGTTCTATATGCTCTCTAATTCTTCCTGCGCTCTCTGCTCTCTGCTGCTGCCGCCTCCGAGCTCTGCTGCTGTCTGCGCTCTATGCTCCTGCCTGTGCTCTCTGCTTCAGTCTGCTCTCTGCTGCTCTCTGTTGTTCTATATGCTCTCTACTGCTCTCTGCTGCTGTGTACGCTCTCTGCTGCTGTGTGTTCTCTGCTCCTTTCAGCTGGTCTCTGCAGGTACCTGTGTTCTCTGCTTTCTACTGTTGCCTGTGCTCTCTGCTGCAGTTTGCACTCACTGCTGCTGTCTGCACTCACTGCTGCTGTGTGCTGCTGTCTACGCTCTCTGCTGGTGTCTGCTGCTGCCTGTGCTCTCTGCTACTGCCTGTGCTCTCTGCTGCTGTCAACTGCTGTCTACTGCAGTCTGCTCCTGCCGTCACTCTCTGCTGCTTTCTGTGCACTCTGATGCTGTTTGAGGTCTCTGCTGCTATCTATTGCTTTCAGTGCTCCCACCTACTCTCTACTGCTGCCTACGTGCTCTGTTTCTGTCTGTGCTGTTTGCTGCTGTCTGTGCTGTTTGCTGCTGTCTGTGCTCTGATGCTGTCTGTGCTCTCTGATGCTGTCTGCGCTCTCTGATGCTGTCTGCACTCTCAGATGCTCTCTGGTGCTGCCTCTGATCTCTGCTTCTCTCTGTGATCTTTGCTACTCTACTGCTGTGTGCTGATCTCTGCTTTTGCTCTCTTATCTCTGGTGCTGCCTACAGCTTTGCTGCCTTAACCTGCTGTCTGTTCTCTCTTCTGCTGCACTCTATGCTCCTGTCTGCTGCTGTCTACTGCAGTCGTCTGCTCTCTGCTGCTCTATGTGCTCTCTGCTGCTGTCTGCAGCTACCTGCTGCAGTCATCTTCTATCTGTTGCTGTCTGCGCTCTCTGCTGCCTTCTGTACTCTCTGCTGCTGTCTGCGCTCTCTGTTGCTCTCTGCTGCTTTCTGCCCCAGTCTGCTGCTATCTGCTGCTGTGTGATGCTGTCTGTGCTCTCTGCTGCTCTCTACAGTTTTGTGTTGCTGTCTGCTGCCAGTTGTGCTCTCTGCTTCTTCTGGCTGCCTGTGCTCTCTTTAGCTGTCTGCTGCTGTCTGCACTCTCTGCTGCTGTCTGCTGATGTCTGCTCTGTCTGCTTCTGTCTGCTCTGTCTGCTGCTGTCTGCTCTGTCTGCTGCTGTCTGCACTCTGATGATGTCTGCTGCTGTCTGATGCTTTCTGCACCCTTTGAGGAGGCTTGAGATCAGGAGGCAAAAAAGGCAAAGTAGACAAAAAGAGAGAAAAGGAGGCAAAGGAGACAAAGGAGGCAAAAGTGTGAAAAGGAGAGAAAAGAGAAAAGGAAACAAAATTGAGAAAAAGGAGAGAAAAGGACAGAAAAGGAAACAAACGAGAGAAAAAAAAGAGAAAAGGAAGAAAAGGAGAAAAAAAGGTGACAAAGAAAAGGAGAGAAAAGGAGAGAAAAGGAGAGAAAAGGAGAGAAAAGGGAAAAGGAAACAAAATTCAGATGAAGGAGAGAAAAGGAGAGAAAAGTAAACTAAGGAGAGAAAAGGGAAAAGGAAACAAAATTCAGATGAAGGAGAGAAAAGGAGAGAAAAGGAAACTAAGGAGAGAAAAAGAAAAGAGAGAAAAGGAGAGAAAAGGTGACAAAGGAGAGAAAAGAAGAGAAAAGGAAACTAAGGAGAGAAAAAGATGAGAAAAGGAGAGAAAAAGAGGTGAAGGTGGCAACAGAGAGATAAGGAGGCAAAGGAGGTAAAGGAGAGAAAAGGAGGCAAAGGTGGCAAAGGATGCAAATGAGAGAAAAGGAGGCAAATAAAAAAAAAGGAGAGAAAACAGAATAGTAGAGAAAAGCAGACAAAGGAGGAAAAGGAGAGAAAAGGAGGCAAAAGGAGACAAAAGAGATAAAAGGAAAGGGAGAGAAAGATGAGAAAAGCAGACAAAGGTGAGAAAAGAAAAGAAAAGGAGAGAAAGGTTAGAAAAGCAGACAAGGGTGAAAAAAGGAAAGAAAAGGAGAGTAAACCTGAAAAAGGAGAGAAAAGCAGACAAAGGAGATAAAAGGAGGCAGAGGAGGCAAAGGAAGCTGTCCTGGGTTCAGCAGTAGCAGTCATGTTTCTCCTTTGTGGTAGCTGGTGCAGTGCTGTGTTTGAATTCCAGCCTGGGAACAGTGTTGGTGAAGCTGATGTTTTTGGTTGTTGCTAAGTGATGTTTACCCTGACCAAGGACTTTGTGAGGCTCATGCTCTGCCAGGGAGGAGGAGAAGCTGTGAGGAAGCAGAGATGGGGCACCTGACCCGGGCTAGCCAGGGAGGTATTCCATACTACAGCACGTCATGCCCGGGGTGGGGGGGTAACTGGGAGTCACCCGGAAGGACACGGGCTTCCGGGTGGGACTCGTTTCTTGGCCGGTGGTATCGTATTCTCTTCCCTTATTTTCCCTTATCATTGTTGTAGTTGGTGGTAGCGGTGGTGATTTGTGTTGTACATTGGTTGCTGGACTGTTCTTGTCTCAACCCATAGGAGTTGCATTCTTTCGATCCTCCTGCCCGTTCCTCCGGGAGCGGGGAAGGGGAGAGCCCCGGTGGGTGGGGGGGGCCTCAATTGTTGTCAGCCCGGCACCACTCACTGGGACTGAGTGAACAAGTTGCCTGACTGGGTTTAAACCACGACAGAAGCAAAGGAGGCAAAGTAGGCAAAGGACAGAAAAGGAGGCAAAGAACAGAAAAGGAGGCAAAGGACAGAAAAGGATAAAACAATGCAAAGGAGACGACAAGAAGCAAAGGGGGGAACAGGAGTCAAAGGAGAGAAGAGGAGAGAAAATGACAGAAATTGATAGAAAAGGGGGATAAGGAGAGAAAACGAGGGAAGTGAGAGAAAGGAAGCAAAAGAGAGTAAAGAAAGCAAAGGAGTCAAAAGGAGAGAAAGGAGGCAAAGGAGAGAAAAAGGATGCCTAGAAAAAAAAAAAGAGAGAAATGGAGGTAAAGGAGGCAAAGGAATCAAAGGAGAAAAAAGGAGGCAAAGGAGGTAAAGGAGAGAAAAATAAGGCAAAGGAAAAAAAAAGAGAAAAGAAAGAGAAAAGGAGGTAAAGGAGACAAAGGAATCAAAGGAGAGAATAGGCAAAGGAGGCAAAGGAGACAAAAATAAGGCAAAGGAAAAAAAGGAGAGAAATGGAGAGAAAAGGATGTAAAGGAGACAGAGGAGAGAAAAGGAGGCAAAGGAGAGAAAAGTAAAGAAAAGGAGAGAAAGGAGAGAAAAATGAGGCAAAGGAAAATAAAGAGAGAAACATAGAAAGGGAGGTAAAGGAGGCAGAGGAGAGAAAAGGAGACAAAGGAATCAAAGGAGAGAAAAGGAGGCAGAGGAGGTAAAGGAGGCAATGAAGGCAAAATAAGGCAAAAGTGAGAAAAATAATGCAAAGGAAAAAAAAGGATAGAAAATTAAGTAAAAAGACAAAGGAGAGAAAAATAAGGCAAATAAAAAGGTGAGAAAAGGAGAAAAAAGTAGGTAAAGAGGCAAAGGAGAGAAAACTAGGCAAAGGAAAAAAAAGGAGAGAAAAGGAGGCAAATAAGGCAAAGGAGGGAAAGGAAATAAAGGAGGCAAAGTAGGGAAAAGGAGAGGAAAAGATAGAAAAGAAGGCAAAGGAG
Organism: Pezoporus wallicus; assembly: GCF_028554395.1. Classification (NCBI taxonomy): domain Eukaryota; kingdom Metazoa; phylum Chordata; class Aves; order Psittaciformes; family Psittacidae; genus Pezoporus; species Pezoporus wallicus. The sequence goes on along the minus strand of NW_026642881.1, from coordinate 58,953 downwards.
AGAAAAAATGCAAGGGAAAGGGAGGAAAATGAGAGAAAAGGAGTCAAAATAGGCAAAAATAGAAAAGGAGGCAAAGGAGGGAAAGGAGCGAAAAGGAGGGAAAGGAGGGAAAGGAGTGAAAAGGAGGGAAAGGAGTGAAAAGGAGGGAAAGGAGAGAAAAGGAGTGAAAAGGAGGGAAAGGAGAGAAAAGGAGCCAAAGGAGAGAAAAGGTGGCAAAGGAGAGAAAAGGTGGCAAAGGAGAGAAAAGGTGGCAAAGGAGGAAAAGAAGAGAAAAGAAGAAAAGGAGGAGAGAAAAGGAGGCAAAGGAGAGAAGAGGAGGCAAAGGAGGAAAAGGAGGGAAAAGAAGAAAAAGAGGAGAGAAAAGGAGGCAAAGGTAAAAAAAAGGAGGAAAAGGAGAGAAAAGGAGGAAAAGAAGAGAAGTAGAAGAGGAGAGAAAAGGAGAGAAAAGAAGAAAATGAGGAGAGAAAAGGAGGCAGAGGAGAGAAAAGGAGGCAAAGGAGAGAAATGAGGCAAAGGAGGCAAAGGAGAGAAAAGAAGCGAAAGAGTAGAGAAAAGGAGGCAAAGGAGACAAAAGGAGGCAAAGAGGCAAATGAGGCAAATATGAGTAAAAGGAGACAAAGGGGGCAAAGTAGGAAGAGTAAAGAAAAGGAGGCAAAGGAGGAAAAAGAGGGAAAATGAGGAAAATGAGACAAAGGAGGCAAAGGAGGAAAAGGACAGAAAAAGTAGGCAAAATGAGAGAAAAGGAAAGAAGATTCAGGAAAGGAGAGAAAAGGAGTGAAAGCAGAAAAAAAGTAGAGAAAAAGGAGGCAAAATGATAGAAAAAGAAAATTCAGCAAAGGAGAGAAAAGGAGTGGAAGCAGGGAAAAGGAGAGAAAAAGAGAAAAGGAGAGAAAAAGAAAGAACAGGAGAGAAAATGAGGCAGAGGAGAGAAACGGATGCAAAGGAGGCAAAGGATGCAGAGCAGAGAAAAGGATAGAAAAGGGTAGCAAAGGAAGCAAAGGGGAGAACTTTAGGGCATGGGGGCCCAAGACTGTTGGTTGATATTCAAGGATCATATGCTACAAGCTCAGGAGTGTTGCGTCATGACTAGAAGGAAGTACAGCAGGAGAGCCATGAGACCTCCAAGGATGCATAAGGAGCTGCTGAGGAAACTTAGAAGGGAAAAGGTGGCTTATAAAAGGTGGAAGAAAGGACAGGCGGCCTGGGAAGAATACAGGGATGTTGTAAAGCAAAAGCGCAGATTTCTATTTTCAGTGTTAGGTTTATTCTTAAGGCAGAGCTGACATTGTTTTGTCAATAAATGAACTATAGCATATAGATTCCTTCCTACAATTTGTTTTTCTAAATATTTATACAAAGAGTTGCTACCCCAATGAGTTTTATTATGCTCCTTCCTGAACTACCTTCCAGAGTTGATTATAGGGAATTGCAATTTCCCCATAAGGTATCTGAACCCAACCCTCTTGTTTTTCCTGTCCTTTTAGATCTTCAATCAACTTTCTATCCTCTTTTGAATATCTAGGTTTAGTTTTCTCAATTGTTAGTTTTCCATCAGGGATTAAGGACATGATTTTAGATTATTCAGATGCTTGTTTGCCTTCAAAATCGGCCAAATTATTTCCAGTTTCCTGATCAGAGTCACCTTGTTGTTACCCTCTACAATGCATAATAGCTACTTCCTCAGGTACCTGAACAGCTTCCAGTAGACGTAGAATTTCTGTAGCATGTTTAATCTGTTTCCCTTGTGTGTTCAAAGGACCTCATTTTTTCCAGATGGCACCATGTGCATGCATCACACCAAATGCATATTTAGAATCAGTCAAAATATTTATCCTTTTGTCTTTAGCCAAATACAGGGCTCTCGGTAATGCTATTATTTCTGCCTTTTGGGCGGAGATGTTTTCAGGTAAAGGTTTAGCTTCTATTACCTGTGAAGTGTTTGCAACGGCATATCCTGCCTTTCGTTCACCATTTTACATGAATCTACTACCATCAGTAAACCAAGAATCAGCATCTTCCAGAGGTTTTTCTTTCAAATCTAGTTGGCTCGAATATACAATCTCTATGGTGGCCAAGCAGTTGTGTGTTAGTGGTTCTGTCAAGTGTTCCTGCAAAAAGGATGCTGGATTCACAACGTTAGTGACCGCAATTTCTATGTCATGTTCCACAATGGTGGCCTGGTATTTTAAAATCTATGAAGGAGATAAGCAGTGGACTCCTTTCTGTTCCAGGACTTCTGATACAACATGGGACACTAGCACAGTAATCTTTTGTCCCAAGGTATATTTGTGATCTTCTTCAATATTCATGACCACTGCCACTACAGCCCTTCGGCATCCGGGCTATCCTTTGCTTGCTTCATCCAGCTATTTTGAAAAATACGCCACTGCCCTTTTAGAGGGTCCTAATTTCTGAGCATGGACCCCCAAGGATATTCCCTGTTCTTCATAAGAATATAGCCAAAATGGTTTAGTCACATCTGGAAGTCCCAGAGCTGGAGCTCTCATTAGCTCTATTTTTAAATTTCTAAAAGCCTCCTCTGATGTATCAGTCCATTCTGAAGAGGGCGAGTTTCCTTTTAACAGGTCATATAGGGGTCTTACTAGAATACCATCATCATGGATCCAAAATATGCACCATCCAGTCATTCCCAGGAATGTCCAGAGCTCCTTGATGGTTGATGGAGTTTGACAAATGGCTTCTTTTCTATCAGCTCCAAGTTCTCTCTGTCCTCCTGTTATTTCATATCCTAGGTAGGAGACTTGGGTTTGGATTAGCTGAGGCTTTTGTTTGGATACCCGATAACCATTCAGTCCAAGAAAATTTAATAATTCCACCATCCATTGGATACATTTTTCCTTTTTTTCTGTAGCAATTAATAGGTCATCCACATATTGTAACACAGTCCCCATCTGAGTGGGTGGCTTCCATGATTTTAGTTCTCGTTCTAACTGATTTCCAAAAATCATTGGACTGTTTTTAAACCCTTGAGGTAACACCATCCAAGTTAATTGAGCTTTCCTTTCTGTGTCAGGATTTTCCCATTCGAAAGCAAATAAATTTTGGCTTTCTTTGGCCAATGGTAAGCAAAAGAAAGCATCCTTTAATTCCAGGACGGCAAACCATTTTTGATTTAATTTTTGTTTGGTCAATAAAGTATATGGATTAGCCACTACAGGGTGAATGTCCTTTATGATTTTTTTTTTATTGCCCTTAAATCTTGAACTAGCCTGTAGATTTTCCCATCTTTCTTTACTGGTAAAACGGGGGTGTTATATTACGATTCGCATTCCACTAATAAACCATATTTTAGAAACCTATCAATTATTTCTTCTATCCTTAAAGGATACTGTTTTATTCGGACTGGGCACGCCCCCCTTTTTATTTCAGTTTTAATAGTCAAAGCATTCTTCTCCTTTACTGGGATTTCAGATGCCCAAACTCCTGGATATACCTTATTGAGGATTTCTTCTACTTCCTGATTTCCTGCTGAATTAATAATACACTCAAAGCTTCAATTAATTGATCCTCTTTTACTTTTAGTTCTATTTCACCTCCTTTGAAAGTTATGGTTGCCTCTAAATGCTCTAATAAATCTCTTCTTAATAATTATTTGGGTGAATTTGGCATATATAGAAATTTATGTACCCCAATTTGTTTTCCTATCTTATATTTTAAAGGCTTTAGAAATCATTCTTTTTCCTGATGGCCAGTAGCTCCCACAACCATTACACACTCTTTTCCTTTTAATGTTAGATCTTGGTTTAGGACCGAATAAGTTGCTCCAGCATCCATGAGCAATTCCACTTCTTTTTCTGTGTTCCCTAGCTTAATTTTAAGCAGTGAATCTGCTAGGGTAGATTCCTCAGGTTCCTGTCAATCTAATTCTAGTTCAGTAGTCAGCTGAGTTTGTTGTTTTCCTTGTGGACATTCCCGTTTCCAGTGTCCAAACCCTTTACAGTTTGCACATTGATGTGGACCAAAGGAAGTCCTTCTATAACACCCCCCCCCCCAACTCTCATCACCATTACACGGCCATGACCTCGACCTCTCATTCCACTATATCCCTCATTCACTTGCTCCAACGCTGTGACTGTGGCCATTGTCAAAACCTTTCCTAATTTCCTTTCTTTTACTTGTTCTCTATTCCTTTATATTTCCAAGCCACTTCCAGTAACTTTTCTATATCTCTTATATCAATCACAGATAATTTCTGGAGCTTTCACCCGATATCCTCAGATGACTGCCCCACAAAGGAATTTGCAAGCTGTAATTTACCTTCCTCTGAGGAAGGATCCATCTGTGGTGCATTTTAGCATAGTTTCTCTGAGCTTCTCCAGAAACTCTGTCAACGACTCGTTCGGCCCGTCTTATATCAAACAGCACCGACCAATTTACTGCTTTAGGTACAGCATTTTCAAGCACATATTTAATCCAAATTTAATATCTCTTTAGAGATGCATAATCTCCAGCATCATTAAAATCCTAATCTGGAGCTGTAAGGGGAATATGATCTTTAACCCTCCCAGCCATCACCCCTGAAGTAATCTGAGCATTTACATGAGTACAAGCAGTTTTTATAACCACTTTTTTTTCTGTCTCTGTTAATGCATCCAATATTACATCTATATCCTTCCAATCAGGATACTGACTTTTTACCAGTATCTCAAATTTCTTAGCTACCCCTATAGGGTCATTTCAGTAGATTTTTGCAATCTGTTTCCAATTATCCAAATCTCCTAAAGAGAAATTCACTTTTATCCTGGTGCGTCCTTCCATTCCCATTGCTTCCCTAAGAGGGGCTTGCAGAACAGTCTTAGTTTTACTACAGACATTGGCGGCAACAGGAGTGAAGGGAATTTTCTCTACACTTTGTTCTTGCTCTTCATGTGAATCAGAGGATTCCTCCTCAATCAGAGGTGGTCTCAGATCTGGTACCTTTGGGGAAAAATAATCCTCCATTCTATCCTCAACCATGCTGTTCTCAGCTCTTTTCCTAAGTTTCAAACACATTTCCCCAGTATCACAGACATCTTTCCAATCTATTCCCAGCCTGCTTCCTTTCCTTTTCTAAAGCTAAAATTAAAGGATCCAAAGGTGCTATATTAATTGCACATTCTTTCTGCCATTCCATGTGGTTTCACAACATGAAAAACATATCTGTATGTATTACTTCATCCCATTTTCCCTGCCACCTCAAAACCAACATTAATTGTAACAATGTATTATAGTTCAGAGTTCCATTTTTAGGCCATTTTTCCTGATCCTCCAGAGTATACAAAGGCCACCATTGGTTACAATATTTTATCAACGTTTTCCTATTCACTGAGCCCCCAAGAGACCCTCCCAGTTCTTTCCAAAGTGCCAAAATGCACCCTAAAGGACACTTTTTCAAGGTCTCTCCACTGTGCTGATTTCCCATTCTCAATCCCACAGACACACTCCACGCAGTTACAACACTTGAAACAGATACAGTAACTAAAATTCAATCAAACAACAGTTAATAACACAGTTATAACAGCTTGTCACCAATACCAAAATCACAAGACCAAAATCATCACTGTAACAAGACACAATATAAGTTGAATATCAGTAAGATACAAAACCATGTTTCCAGGCTTTCCCTTTAAAATGCAAAGATTTATTTTTTTTTGGCTGGCTTCGTGCAGAGGGAGGCAAAAGAAGGCATCTTTCAGATTTAAAACAGTAAACCAAGTTAACTCCGGTGTCAAGCATGTTAATAGGGTATAGGGATTTGCTACCACAGGGTAAAGATCCTCAGTTATTTTGTTAACAGCTCGTAAGTCCTGTATCACTTGGTATGGCCTGTCAGGTTTATGAACAGGTAAAATAAGGGTATTAAAATCAGACTGGCACTCCTTTAGTAGTCTTGTAGGCAATTACTGTGTGAATTCCTTCCCTGTTTTCCTTGTTCAGGGGGTATTGTTTAATTCTGACTGGCTGTTTTCCCTCCTTGAGCTTAATCTATATCAGGGGTGCATTTTTGGCCCTTCCAGGCATGTTCGTACCCCATACCCCTGGGAATACCTGATGCAGTATATCTTCCCTGACTTCTTCCTCGACATAGTTAGTAACCAAAACCAAACTTAACATTTTTATATATTGCTGGTCATTTACTTTTAAAGTGATTTCTCCTCCTTTGAAAGTAATGATCGCTTCCAAGTGTTCCAGTAAATCTCTTCCTAGGAGAGCCTTTGGGGAGTTAGGCATATATAAGTTATGAATGTCCCATTGTTTTTCCAGTTGATATTTTAATGGTTTATAAAAATAAGCCTTTTCACTCTGGCTAGTCATCCCTTTTACCATAATATAATCATCTCCCAAAGGTATTAAAGCTTTGTGTAAAAATGAACATTTTGTGCCTGTATCAGCTAAAAATTCTACTTTTCTTTTTTGTTCTCTAGCTTTATTATAATCAGTGGATCTGCTAGGGATGATTCCCCAGGTCCTTGTCAGTCTAGTTCCAATTCAGTCACTGGAGCCACCCCATGGCACTCCCTCTCCAGGGCAGTCTCACTTCCAAACTCCCCATAACACGCACACCAATCTGGTTTCACAGAAGAGCCCACTCCCCCACCTCTGCCCTATATTCCTTCTCCTCCAGTTTCAAAGCAACCACTGCAGCTGTAGCTATAGCACAATCCAGTCTTTTTTCTACCTGTTTCCCTGCTCTTCAGTTGCTACAGATGCCCGCTTCTGCAACAGCATTTCTGATTTAACTCTTTCTTAACTCTGAATATGAATCTGCTGCTTGCTGCCAGTGACAGCAATTTCCTCTTCCTTATCAATATCTGATAGGACAGATACAGAGTATGCTCCTCTCAGAGGTATTTGTGATATATAATTTTTCTATCTATCTTCCTGATTACTGTTTTTTAACTTTTGTCATGGTTTAAACCCAGTCAGGCAATTCGTTCACTCACTCCCCCCCCCTTCTTGCCCTCCCCCTACTCCCGGAGGGATGGAGAGGAGAATCAAAAGAATGCAACTCCCACAGGTTGAGATAAGAACAGTTTAGTAAGTAAGGTATAACACAAATCGCCACTGCAACCACCAATGATAATAATGATAAGAGAAAATAACAAGGGAAGAGAACACAATACCACCGGCCAAGAAACGAGTCCGGCCCCTGTCCTTCCGGGTAACTCCCAGTTACCCCCCCCCCCCAGCATGACATGCTGTGGTATGGAATACCTCTTTGGCTAGTCTGGGTCAGGCTTCCCGTCTCTGCTTTCTCCCGGCTTCCCCTCCTCCCTGGCAGAGCATGAGCCTCACAAAGTCATTGGTCAGGGTAAACATCACTTAGCAACAACCGAAAACATTAGTATCACCAGCAGTGTTCCCAGGCTGGAAGTCGAAACACAGCACTGCACCAGCTACCAAGAAGGAGAAAAAATGACTGCTACTGCTGAACCCAGGACAGACTATTACAAGAGATGGAGCCCGACATCATGGACCAGATGGACTCAACAGCTTTATACGGACTGGTCCATGCACTAAGATAAGAGTGATGGTATATTGAAAATGCGGGATCTGAGCATGACGTGAATGGCACGGAATAAGGGGTGGATAATGTCCTGGGTTCAGCAGTAGCAGCCATTTTTCTCCTTCTTGGCAGCTGATGCAGTGCTGTGTTTTGACTTTCAGCCTGATGTTTTGGTCTGACCAAGGACATTGTGAATGTCATGCTCTGCCAGGGAGGAGGGGAAGCCGGGAGGAAGCAGAGACAGGACACCTGACCCAAACTGACCAAAGAGGTATTCCATACCACAGCACGTCATGCCCAGGATGTAACTGGGAGTTAGCCAGAAGGGCTGGTACTGCGGGGTTGGAGGAGGTATCGGTCAGAACTTGGTCGGGCTGGGGGGGCGAGTTATTGGTCGGCTGGTGGTGAGATGTTGTATTCTCTTCCCTTGTTATTTCATTTATCATTGTTATTATTGGTGGTAGCAGTAGTGATTTGTTTTATACCTTAGTTACTAAACTGTTCTTATTTCAACCTGTGGGAGTTGTATTCTTTTCGATTCTCCTCTCTGTCCCTCTGGGAGTAGGGGGAGGGCAAGAAGGGGGAGAGTGAGTGAACGAGTTGCCTGATTGGGTTTAAACCATGACAGTTCTTTTTGGCGCCCAACGTGGGGCTCAAGGGGTTGAGATAACGTCAGATCTGACCGGATTAATAGTCACTCATCACAATGCTGATTTATTGGCTCTCAGAGTTGTTCCTCTTGATATTTCTTACAGACTATTTTCTAATTTTCTATTCTTATTTCTTGATAGATCTTAGGAACTCTACAGATCAATCCACTTAATTTTAGTCCCAACAGATGGTCAGCCAGATACTTCTTATTATTTTAACACATCCAGCCCCTCTGGATGTTTAAAAGCCTGCTCTGTGTGCTGCACCAGGAATTCAGGGTGTGCTGTCTGGCAGTCTGGCTAACCACTGTGGGAGGGGCAGTTGCACACTCCCTCAGTTCCTAGATTGCTTAATGATTACAGACAAACAAACTCTTTGTCTGTCTCCAGCCGCTCTCCTCACAGAGAACACAGAACCGCAGATCAGGACTCCACACTCGCTTTGTAGCTATGCCATGTCTCAGTCACACAAAACACTCGCACACAGGATCCCACTTACACACAGTGGTTCCGCTTACCCTTCTCCTGCTTCCAACGCAGTCAGTGGCAGGTCTGTCCTGGCTCCCAATATCTGGGATGCAGCAGGAACCTGGGTTTGCCTACCCTTCACCTGCTTCCTGCCCAGTCATTAGCAGGTCCATCCTGGCTCCCAAAACCCGGGCGAAAACCCGGACTCGCCTGATCTGCTCTCAGGATTGCTAGCAGCCGCTCTATCAGTCAGTGAGTCCCGTGCTTGAAAGCGCTACCTGCCAAGGGGAGCTACACTGTGCACCAGACATCTCTGCGTGCCTTACCAGCAGCCCCGGGACACACGTATACCTTATAGGCCCCCTAAATTACTTAAATTCCAAGCATCTTATTTCTCCGCAGTCGGCACAGGTTGTTGTCTGCCCCCGCAGTGAGTGGACGAGAAGCGGAGGTCATTCAGGCAAGCAGCCTGGGGCGCCTAGGATGTCCACCCCTCATCTGATCCTGCAGACGAACAGATGTCTCCTGGCTGGCTCACCAAATTGATGCGCGGGTAGACTCCACAACTCGTTAAAGTTGTAAAGTAGGTATGCTTTTTATTCAGCGCTGAGTCATATGGGGGATAACTCCTCCAAAAGCATGCACCCCTCAGCGTTGTTTCCCCTTTATATTTATCCTCTAAAGTTATACATATGCATGAGGTTGCACAACATGCCTATACATATTCATGTCCTATACCCACTTCGTATTATAATGAGTTAAGAAGTCCTTTGTGCCTGCACAGTGCCTCCTAGTGGTCGTGAGCGAGGGTCTCGAGATGAAGTAAATGAGTCTTCCTCGAACCTGAACTTTTCATCTCTGGTTGTTACGCATGCTCCCTGGAGGCTTGGACTTTGTCCAAAGCGAAGAGCCAATTTCAGCCGGCCTAGGCATCCAAAGGACTGTAATCAAGTCACAGTCCCTACTTTTTAACAATAGATATGATCTTATATCTAGTTCTAGCATACAGGGAGGCCTCCAAAGGACGGGAATCAAGACACAGTCTCTACTTCTTGACAATAGCTATGCCCTTATATCTTGTCCTAGCATAATCATGAGTGAGCAATGATATTGTCAAGTAAGCGGTTTGACCTGTCCCCTTGTACATTGCAAATACCATGTACAATAAGCATGAGCAAGCAGTGACAGTGTTAAGCAAGTGGCTCAACCCTTACCCCCCTGTACATTTGTTAACCCTTTGCATCAACAGCGTCAGGGATCGCAGACAACAGGAGACAGCAGCAGAGAGTAGCAGGGAGCGAAGACAGCAGCAGACAGTGCAGACAGCAGCAGACAGCAGCAGAGAGTGCAGACAGTAGCAGAGAGCAGCACATAGCTGTAGAGAGAAGCAGAGAGCATCTGAAAACAGCACACAGGAGCAGAAGGCAGAGAGCAGAAGAAAGCGCAGACAGCAGGTGACAGCAGCAGAGCTGAGACAGCATCAGAGAGCAGAGCACAGTCAGCAGCAGAAAGCGAAAGACACCAGCAGAGAGCAAACAGCAGCAGACAGGTGCAGACAGCAGCAGAGGGGAGCAGACTGAAGTAAAGAGGACAGCAGCAGACTGAAGAAAAGAGGACAGCAGCAGACTGAAGAAAAGAGGACAGCAGCAGACTGAAGAAAAGAGGACAGCAGCAGACAGCAGTAAGGAGGACAGCAGCAGACAGCAGTAAGGAGGACAGCAGCAGACAGGAGCAGAGAGCAGAAGAGAGCAGATGACTGCAGAAAGCAGTAGACAGCTGCACACATTTGCAGACATCAGCAGAGAGCTCAGACAGTAGAAAAGAGAGTAGGCAGCAGAAGAGATCATCAGACAACAGCAGAGAGCAGCAGACAGCAGTAGAGAACAGCAGACTGCAGAAAGGTTGAAGACAGCAGCAGAGAGCGCAGGCAAAAGCAGAAAGCAGTAGACAGCTGCAGACATTCACAGACATCAGCAGAGAGCGCAGACAGTAGAAGAGAGAGCAGGCAGCAGCAGAGATTAGCAGACAACAGCAGAGAGCAGCAGACAGCAGCACACAGCAGTAGACAGCAGCAGATTGCAGAGATTGCACACAGCAGCAGAGAGTGCAGGCAAGAACAGAAAGCAGTAGACAGTATCAGAGCGTACACAAAGTACCAAAGAGCTAAGACAGCAGGAGAGCAGACAGCAGCAGGCAGCAGCAGACAGCTGGAGACAGCAGAGATCTCAAACATCCTCAGAGTGTGCAGAAAGCAGCAGAGAGCGCCAGCATGAGCAGACAGCAGCAGAAAACAGCAGAGAGCAGCAGAGAGCTAAGCCTTCATAAGAGAGTTCGGACAGGGGTAGACTAGGGCAGACAGCAGCAGAGAGGGCAGACAGCAGCAGAGAGGGCAGACTGCAGCAGAGAGCGCAGACTGCAGCAGAGAGCGCAGACTGCAGCAAAGAGCGCAGAGAGCAGCAGACAGTAGCAGACAGCAGCAGACAGCAGCAGATACTGCAGAAATCATAAGAGAGTGCAGACAGCAACAGAGAGCATCAGAGAGCATCAGAGTTCAGCAGAGGCAGACATGAGCAGAGATCGCGGACATCAACAGACAGCAGCAGAATTCAACAAAGAGCAGACAGCAGAAGAGAGTGAAGACAGGAGCAGACAGCAGCAGGCAGCAGCAGAATTCATCAGGCAGCAGACAGCAGCAGAGTGCAGAGAGAAGCAGACAGCAGCAGAGAGACTGCTGCTCTCTGATGCTGTCTGATGCTTTCTGCTCTCTCTGCTTCTGTCTTATCTCTTTGCTGCTTTCTGCGCTCTGCTGCTGTCTTTTGCTGTCTGCACTCTTTGCTGCAGTCTGCGCTGTCTGTGACTGCTACTGTCTGCAATCTGTCTGCAATCTGCAGCTGTCTGCTCTTTCTACTGCTGTCCATGCTCTTTGCTGCTGTCTGCTGCTGCCTGCGCTCTCTGCTGCTGTCACCTGCTGTCTGCTTCTGTCTGCTGCACTCTGCTGCTGTCTGCTGCTGTCTGTGCCCTCTTCTGCTCACGTCTGCTGTCTGCTGCTCTCTGCTGCTCACGTCTGCACTCTGCTAAGACTGCAGAAGAGAGGGCAGAAAGCAGCAGACACCAGTAGAGAGCACAGAGAGCAGCAAGGAGTAATATACAGCAGTAGAGAGCACAGACAGCAGCAGACGTCAGCAGAGAGGGCAGAAAGCAGGAGACAGGATCAGGGAGCACACACAACCAAAGACAGCAGAGGAGAGCGCAGACATCATCAGAGAGCAGCAGGGAGTGCACACAGCAGAAGAGAGCGCATACAGCAACAGGCAGCAGAAGAGAGGTGAGATAGCAGCAGAGAGCAGAGAGTGCAGGCAGCACCAGAGAGCAGCACACAGCAGCAGATAGCAGCATAATGCACAAGAAGCAGCAGAGAAAACAGAGAGCAGCATGCAGTAGCTGACAGCAGCAGAATTCAGAAGAGAGCACAGAGAGCAGCAGACAGCAGCAGAAAGAACAGACCACAGCAGACAGCAATAGAGAGCAACAGAGAGTGCAGACAGCAGCAGACAGCAGCAGAGAACCAGACAGCAGCAGGGAGTAGAAGGGAGCAGCAGGCAGCAATGGAGAGCATAGAGCACAGGAGGCAACAGAGGACAGCACAAAGCTGTAGACAGCAGCATAGAGCACAGACAGCAGCACACAGCAGCAAACAGAAGCAGACTGCAGAGAGATTGCAGACCACAGCAGACAGAAGCAGACAACAGTGGACAGCACAAAGCTGTAGACAGCAGCACAGAGCAGCAGACAGCAGCAGACAGCAGCGAGGAGCAGCCAACAGCAGCAGAGAGCACAGACAAAAGCCGAGATCAGTAGAAAGCTGAAGACACTTCAGACAACTGCACAGAGGGCAGAAAGCAGCAGAGAACATAGACAGCAGCAAAGAGAAGCAGATAGCAGCACAGATCAGAAGACAGCGGCAAGGAGCAGCCCACAGCAGCAGAGAGTGCAGACAAAACCAGACAGCAGTAGAAAGCTGAAGACACCGTAGACAACTGCACAGAGCACAAAAAGCAGCAGAGAGCACAGACAGCAGCACACAAAAGCAGACAGCAGCAGACATCAGCAGAGAGCAGCAGAGAGAGGAGACAGCAGCAGACAGTGCAGGCAGCAGAAGGAAGCATCAGAGAATGCAGGCAGCAGCGGAGAGCAGAGAGCACAGGCAACAGCTTATTGCCGCACACAGATGTAGAAAAGAGCAGAGAGCAAAGACAGCAACACACGACAGCAGACAGCAGCAAAGAGAGCAGACAGAAACAGCAGCAGAGAGCACAGACAGCAAGAGACTGCAGCAGAAATTTGAAGCAGCAGAAGAGAGCATCATACAGCAGTAGAGAGTAGCAGAGATAGCACACAGAAGCAGACAGGTGCAGACAGCAGCAGAGGGCAGCAGACAGAAGTAAAGAGAACAGCAGCAGACATCACAGGCAGCAACAGACAGGAGCAGAGAGCAGAAGAGCAGAAAACTGCAGAAAGCAGTAGACAGCTGCAGACATTCGCAAACATCGGCAGAGAGCGCAGAGAATAGAAGAGATAGCAGCAGAGTGCGCAGGCAAGAGCAGAAAGCAGTAGACAGTAGCAGAGTGCACACAAAGCAGCAAAGAGCTAAGAAAGCAGAAGAGAGAGCAGACAGCAGCAGGAAGCAGCAGACAGCAGCAGGAAGCAGCAGACAGCTGCAGAAAGCAGCAGACATCAGCAGAGAGCACAGTCAGCAGTAGACAGCAGAGATCTCAAACACCCTCAGAGTGCTCAGAAAGCAGCAGAGATCACCAGCAGGAGAAGTGATTCGGAGAAAACTCCAGGAACAAACTTGCCAACAAAGTTTTTAAGCTGACAAGCAGGTATTCTTTATTGCGGCGCCAGGAGACATGGGGGATAGCTCCTCCTAAGGTGTGTCTCTGAGGGTCGTTTACTTCTTCCAACAATCTTCATAACTTCTGGCAGCCTTCGAAGTATGCGCAGTAGATGCTCATACCAGTTTAATTGGTTCATTAGCACCAGAGACATAATAATCCTCCTATCCTCCTTCTTATCACTTAGTTTAACGGTAGCCCATCCTGGACACATGCATTTCCCATATACTCCTTATCCCTGTGTTCTGTTCTTATCCCTGTGTCCTGTTCTTCTAGACTGTTTTTCTTAAACTATGTCACAACTATAACAATTTATCTTGTGAGAATTCTCAGTATGTTCTCTAGCTGTACTCTATTTTTCTTTCTCTATGTATCATGGACCTCAGTAATTTTTCATTGCTACTGTTACAAAGAGTGAAATGCGAACTCACTCCTCTAAATGAGATAACAAGGTTTTATTGAGGGACAAAGTCAATAAAACAAAAGCAACAGTGGTGGGCGCATGACCGTAGCCAGAGGCGCGAGTGATTAGCATTTGTTACAGGTTTATATACTTTCACTACTACATTAGTTACATACATATTCATAATTCCCACATATAGGCGGGGGATATTATAACTAGCTTCAGGAATTTATTATCATAAGTCTCCTCCTCTTGGTGTCTGTACACTGCTCTGCTTTGATTGTGGGCAGGGGTCTTGAGGATGAAGTAAACAATCTTCCTCTTGTGAGTAGGGGTCTTCAAGATGAAGTAAGCAGTCTTCCTCACACTGTACTTTTCACCTTTGGCACAGCTGGACACCCCAGTAATCACACAAACAGCTATATCTGTGTCCTGGGTTCAGCAGTAGCAGTCATGTTTCTCCTTTGTGGTAGCTGGTGCAGTGCTGTGTTTTGACTTCCAGCCTGGGAACGATGTTGGTGAAACCGATGTTTTCGGTTGTTGCTAAGTGATGTTTACCCTGACCAAGGACTTTGTGAGGCTCATGCTCTGACAGGGAGGAGGGGAAGCTGTGAGGAAGCAGAGACAGGGCGCCTGACCCAGGCTAGCCAAAGAGGTATTCCATACCACAGCACGTCATGCCCGGGGAGGGGAAGGGATAACTGGGAGTTACCCAGAAGGACACGGGCTTCCGTGTGGGACTCGTTTCTTGGCCGGTGGTATCGTATTCTCTACCCTTGTTATTTTCTCTTATCATTGTTGTAGTTGGTAGTAGCGGTGGTGATTTGTGTCGTACATTGGTTGCTGGACTGTTCTTGTCTCAACCCGTAGGAGTTGCACCCTTTTGATATATCGTTGAGATAACGACAGACCTGACCGGATTAATAGTCACTCGTCACAATGCTGATTTATTGGCTCTCAAGGTTGTTCCTCTTGATCTCACAGTTTCAGTATATCATATATTACTTCCATCCGGTATTTGCTGTATAAGTGTTTTTCAAGTGTGGGGCTTGGGCTAAGGTTTTCGTCTTATTGTACTTTATGGTAATGACTTGTAATACAATAGAATCATTGATCATGAAACTGATCTGGCTTATGTTCCCAGTGTGGTCACCACCTTTATAATTTGGGAGGTATATAATAGAAGTGCTTAGCAATTACACATCTTTTTTCTCCTTCTCAGGTGCTCAACCTGTGAAGGAGACATCCTTTTACCCTCCCAGTCATCCCCCCAGACCATTTACATTTGAGAGTTTTGAAGTTTTTGAATGGCCTTTTAATGCCGTTGAGACTTGTTTGCCGATCGTGATGGGAATCACCATGTTAGCATGCATACAGAGTGTGTTTTGCCCAATACTGATTTCAAGAGTTAAGCAGAGTCAGGTTTGGGTCTTGTCTGGGGTCAAACGACGGATGTAGGAGGACCAAGAGATTTTCCCTGAGGCTGGACAGCCATGAGTGGCAGGGTGTGTGGGATAGTATGGGCAAGTATCTAGGTCAGTGGGCCCCTCCAGTACTTTGGAATTTCACTACCGAACAACTGCAAAATCCAGAAGAATTAGTAAAACACTTAAATGAGGTGTGTGGTCATTCTGGCCATACCAGAGATGGACAAATCATGGCAACGTGCTAGGGCTTGGCCTATGCTTACAGGGCCTTGTTCAACACTATCCAGCACCTTCAAAAGGAAAAGAATGTCGGCGGATCTGAGGGCAAAGCAACAGTCGCTACTCAAACTTTGGCTGCAATGAGCAGCGCAGCTACCCCAGCGGCAAGTACAGCAGCGGCTCAAACTTCGACTGCAACAGACAGCGCGGTTACCCCAGCTCCAAGCACAGCAGCTGCACCACCTCCAGGAACAAGTACAGTCGCTACTCAAACCACAGTGATAATCACTGCAGCCAAACCAGAGGACCAATTCGTACCAATATCGGTTGTCCCTGTACGCAAGAGAACAAGCAAAAAAAAGGCAAGAAGTGTGAAGCAAGATGAAGAAACAATGAATTCACCACCCGGTCCAGAATCTGATCAGGAGTCATCATCACATGACGAAGAAGAAGAAGAAGAGGTAACTTCTTGACCTCGGACCTCAACCGAGCTGCATAATATGCGAAAAGATTTTACCCGTCAACCAGGGGAGCACATCATCACCTGGTTACTCCGATGCTGGGACAATGGGGCCGATGGTCACGAACTAGAAGGTGCAGAAGCCAAGCAGCTGGGATCACTTGCTAGAGAAGGGGGAATTGACAAAGCAATTGCAAGAGAGAAAAAGTCCCTCAGCCTTTGGAGGAGGCTCTTGGCAGCTGTGAAAGAAAGGTTTCCATACAAGGCCGATGTTATGAGTCGTTCGGCCAAGTGGACAACTATAGACAAAGGCATCCAGTCTCTGAGGGAATCAGCCATCGTAGAGATGATCTATCTCATCAAGCCGAATAATGGGGATACACCCATAGATCCAGATGAAGTTGAATGTACACGACCCATGTGGCGAAAATTTACACGGAATGCACCTTCATCCTATGCCCACTCACTGGCAACAGTAACCTGAAATGACATAGTACCACTAACAGTGGATGAAATGGTTCATAAACTACGAGAGTTCGAAAACAATCTCACCCCTTCCATCATCTCAGCTGTGAAAAAACTGTCCCAGGACCTCAAACAATTGAGGGACAATCTATCTGATTTATCCAGCTCCTCACGTGTACCAACACACGTCTCAGCTATTAACAAAAGGCGTCTCATGGTTCAAGAGAGGAGATACAGAAGGTATACGCCACGGGGTACCCTATGGTTTTACCTGCTGGATCACGGAGAAGACATGACAAAGTGGGATGGAAAACCTACTTCAGCTTTGGAGGAACGGGTGAATGAACTGAAGAGGGGAGCAAGGGCCAAGACTGATCGTCCCATGAGAGCTACGGCTTCAGTCTCTGGTGAGCAGTTTCCCAAATGGAGTGTGGAAGAGCTGATTTTACTCCAGCTCCTGTGATAAAAAAGAATAATCCCTTTTACCACGACTTAAGTGTCCAATGCTGTGATGACCATTAGAGGGGCCCTGCCTCCAGCCAGGTGGAGGTAGGGGACAATCGGATTTACTGGACTGTGTGGATCAGATGGCCTAGCACATCAGTCCCACAGAAGTATAAGGCTCTAGTAGATACCGGTGCACAGTGTACCCTGATGCCATCAAGCTGTCAAGGGGTGGAACCCATCTATATTTCTGGAGTGACAGGAGGATCCCAAGAGTTGACTGTGCTGGAGGCTGAAATCAGCAGTAGCAGTCATTTTTCTCCTTCGTGGTAGCTGGTGTAGTGCTGTGTTTTGACCTCCAGCCTGGGAACAGTGCTGGTGATACCGATGTTTTTGGTTGTTGCTAAGTGATGTTTACCCTGTCCAAGGACTTTGTGAGGCTCATGCTCTCCCAGGGAGGAGGGGAAGCCGGGAGGAAGCAGAGACGAGATGCCTGACCCAGGCTAGCTGCGGAGGTATCCCATACCACAGCACGTCATGCCGGGGGGGGGGGGGGGGAGACAGTGTTCTCACAGGAGAATGGATAATTGGTACATAAACTCTGAAAATCCTGAAAGATACAGCAAGGCCGTGAGAGGCCCAAGGAAGCTTAAGCAAGCAAGATAAGAAGAAGATGGAATTCACTGAGGTAATGAGAACTGTGGACTGTTGGCAAGCTTTCGAGGTCAAGTTCCCCCACCTGTGCTTAACCAATTATATGCTAGTTGAAAAGGGTCTTCAAGACATGTATCCAATCATAATATGCCAAATCACTGTAAGTGCATGTAAGAAATAGTATTTAAGGGGTTAAGGCTTTGTAATAAATGGCTTTTTGTCTCATCATATTGATTTCTGACTGGGTCTATATATATTCTGAGGCAATTGGCGCCCGAACAGGGACCCCCCCTATTTTTCATATTGAAACTGAAGGAATTAAAGCGTGTGGCACTGAAGAACGTGGAAAACACGGAGCTGCAGGGACGTCAGCTGGGTTCGATCCGGCAGGACCAGGATCGGGAGGTAGACGCCTCAGAATGGAGCCTAGTGAGCCTGGAAGACACTGCGCAGTGCAAATAAGGTAACAGCCGACGGGGTCTGGAAGAGAGTTAGGATGGGGAATCAATAAAGTAACGAAAAAATGGTCATCCTTAAGCTCTTCGAGCATATCCTCTCAGTGAGAGGGATAGAATATGACGATAATCTGTTAAAAAGATTGTTGCTCTGGAGTGTAGAAAAAGAGCTGATCAAGGGGGTTAAGGAAGCTCTTGATCTCGGGACCTCTGAAAAAATCAGGGTATGCCTGTGGGATGAAGTTACTTGTGGGTCTAAGGAGCCGAAATCTCTTGCTGTCACCTGGCGACTAATGAAAGAGACTAGCTGCAATAAAGGCTGAGAGAGAGGCTGAAAAATCTGCTCTTAAAGTGCTCTTTGACTCGGCTTTGCAACAGCAGGGTGCGGCACCCACATTAGATTCAGCACCCGGCGCTACAGCCATGGTGGTGTCGTCTGTTTCAGGCACAAAATATTCTGGTCAAAAACCGGCGTGCAGTGAGGTACGAATGTTTGAGGACCCTGCTCCTTTCCCCTATCCTGTGTTGAAAACGCCTTTAACGGCGGTAGGTCCGGCTGATACTCAGGAACCAGTAGGGGCTACTGAGCAACCGAAACAAACTGATGTTAACCCTTTTTGTGCTGCTACTGCCCCTAAACTTAATCTCCAAGATTTTTTGCCAGGGTGGGAGTCTCCTAAGGAGGAGAGTGTAACTCCGAATAAATACCCACCTCTGCCACATAAACCACCGCTTGCATCACTCCCACTGGAGATGCAAAATTAGTGGAACTGGGGGCAATGGACAAAATCCTTAGATAAACAATTGCAGGACTTGCAGGACCGTCTGGACAAATTGGGGGAGGAGAGGGAGCAAGCCCCAGAAAAAAACAGAAAAAACAGAAAAAACAGATAAGATCAGTCCTTGTGATGTGCCGTTACCACCGACTCCTACATCTAATAAAGCTAATCCGAGTGCCATGAGATGGCGAGGCTGCATTCAGGATGCAATTATAGACGGTACTATTTTACCGATAGATATTCCTGCTGCATTCCCTGTTATTATAGATTCTCAGGGACAGTCTGTCTGGACTCCTATGGACTGGAAAGCTATGAAAGAAATTAAGGGAGCAATTACTCAGTATGGGTTGTCTTCCTCATATACACAGCAAATGTTATCTGCCTTTTTTCTAGTAATGTTCTAACTCAAAATGATTGCCTCAGTGTGGCTGCAATTTTATTAACTCCTTCACAGCTCCTACATTTTAAAAGTGGGTTTGAGGAGCTTGCTGCAAGGGCTGCAGATGAGAATTCAGAGTGTAATCCTCATCACCCTTTGCATGGTGTTTCATCTGAAATGTTATTGGGAAAGGGACAATTTCACCTTGATGCAGTACAAGCTTGTATGAAAATTGAAGTTTTACAGCAAGCACAGCAATTGGCTTTAGCTGCTCTGAAAGCTGTGCCAGAAGCAGGAAAGCCTAATCCTTCATACACACCAGTAAAGCAGGGACCTGCTGAGCCCTATATGCAATTTATTGACAGATTGACAGAGGCTATCGAAAAGAACATTGATCTGCCATCTAATGCTAAAGAATCGATGCTTATGTCTCTGGCTATGGAAAATGCTAACCCCACTTTTAAGCGTATTTTGCAGGTTTTGCCAAAATCTGCTGGTCTTCAAGAAATGATGGATGCATGTTCTAAAGTGGGCCCAGCAGAGGAAAAGGCTGGATACATGGCTACTGCCTTCGCCGCTGCTGTTAAACCCCTTCTACAACAAGGTCAGGGTGATCGTGGGGGTACTAAAGGTATGAAATGTTAGAATTGTGGATGGATGGGGCATTTTAAAAACCAGTGCCCTGTAAAGAAAATCAGTTCAGCAACCCGCCCCCCTCAGTGTGGTGTTACTGATTTTGCAGACAAATGTATTAAATGTGACAAATTTGGCCACAAGACAATTGAATGTCATTCAAAGTTTAAAAAAGACTGAACCCCGTTGGGAAATTTGAATGTGAGCACGATGCCACCCCGCGTGACAACACAAAATCAGGGTGTCTGGACTGCATCCCCTCCTCCACCACAGGGAGCGCCAGAGTGGACGTGGCAACAGCAATAGATTTTACCATAACTGATACTTCTGTTCATTGTATTCCATCTAAATTAAATGGGCCTCTTGGTCATGGGTTATGTGCTTTGCTACTGGGACGATCATCAACATCAAGGAAAGGAATCTTTGTATTACCTGGTGTAATTGATGCTGACTATATTGGAAATATTGGGATCATGGTGCAAACACATTCTCCGGTCAACATCTCTGAAAATTCGAAAATAGCTCAAATCTCAAATGATGATTTGAGCTGATCTCATGCCCCTTTTAAAGGGTGAGTCAAAGGCAGAGCAAAAAATAGTTCTATCAAAAGCTCAGTATGAGGCCTTAGATCACATCATGACAAAAATCACTAATCTTGTCCCGATTGTCAAGGCCAAGCAATAGGTATAGGCCTTGGAGTCAACCCTAGAGGCCTCCAGCTTTGGCAAATGGATGTGACTCATGTACCCTCTTTTGGGAAATTGAAATATGTCCATGTTACTATTGACACTATTCTCTTACAGGACAAGCTATTATTGAACGAACACATCAAACTTTGAAACAGTTGTTGGAAAAACAAAAAACGGGGAAGAAGGACGTACACCAGTAGCAAGGATACAGAAAGCTGTATATGTTATGAATTTTGTGCAATTGACAGAAGACTTTAATGACCCCCCCCTGCTATAATACATGGTCGGGCATTAGGTTCAGGTTATATGACTAAAACTCCGGGTATTCTGGTCCAGTACAAGGATTTGGAAACCGGCATTTGGAAAGGTCCTGTGAAAGTAAAACTAACTGGTAGAGGTTATATATGTGTAATTACAGATTGTGGTCTGCGGTGGGTGCCAGCTCGATGGGTGAAACCCTGGAAAGAGTCAGCACCACCCAAGAGACCCCCTTGTCAGTGATAGAATTAATTGAAATTTGAGCTTAGGACTTCCGTTTTATGGATGTTTTCAGTCCTTCTTAAAGTGAAGAGAGCAATCTTTTTTACGTTAAAGTAAAAAAAAAAAACAAAACACAAAAAAAAAACCGACCAAAAAACCCATCCACCACCCACCCCCTCGAACCTACAGCGAGACAAACACGGGATACAGGCATATTGTGTGCATTTTCAGTGGTGGGAAGGTCTTTTGTATGCTCTTATCAGGGGTATTGGGCATACTGTGACTCATTTAATACAGTCTCTCTGTGATACTCATGAACTAGAAGTTGGTAAATATAAGTATGTCCAGGTTTCTATCAACCTTTGGAGACCTTTGTAGATATCGCTGGCCACTTCTTCCAAAACAGGCTGGCCACCTGTGTCCGAATGAGTGTGCATTTTGGTCAGTATAAAAGCCCAAGCCTCATGCGCTGTGGGGGAGGCAGAGCCTCTGCGGGGACGCCCGCTAAGGTTGAGCCTGCCACCTCACACTGCAATGATGCTTCTCGGAGCTGTTTTTCTGTTAGTCTCTACAGGGTCCTTATGCCACGTTCTGTACGTGGGACTGTGTAGTGGGAGTAATGATTGTCTTTTTGTGTTTCAAATATTGTACTTGTGTGAAGTGTGCTTGTGGGATCCCACACGTGTGTGTGTGTTGAGAGCAATCGATGTTTTGTGTACTGTTGGGTTCATGTAAAAGTTTTTAACGGGTAGCTGTTTAACATTTCGGGCATGAAAGAGTTAATTTAAAAGTGTGGCTGCCGGCAGGTATTTATAGTTGCTGATGAAGCAGGCAGGCGGCTGTAGCTGCTGCTGAGCAGGCCGGCTTTTGCAGAGATCAAAAAAAAAAAAAAAAAAAGAGCAATGATGCTGCAAATATGCAGTTTAACCTGTCTGCTTCTCAAGAACTGATAACCTGGAGGAGGGGGTATTTTGCGACTGCCTGCAAAGTTTGTCAAGCCTTGCCATGAGCTGGACAGACAAATGGAAAAGCCTGATGCCTCAGCTACAGGAGCTGACCATGAATACCCCAAGCAGAATGAGATAGAGGAAGAGAAAAACTAATGATTGCAAAACATCACTTGGGGGCAAATGAAAAGTAACATCCTAAATATGTGTGCTTGTAAAGTAGCTATTATTAGAGGTTGTGATTTTGTATATGAAACCACCTGTATTTACTAGCTAGTTGCTAATAAGAAACTACGCCTTGTATTGTATATATTTGTCACTTGTAAAAGAGATGTTAGAGTATGGAAATTTGCAGTAGCTGCTAGAAAATGCTAAGGCAAAAGCTAGAAAGATTTTAATACAATGGTAGTGTTATAAAGCAGGTGATGGAACAAATTAAGAGGGTGGGAGAATTCCACTGGTAAGAAGTTTCTTTGGCTAGTCCCTTGCTGCCATCAGCATCTTCAACATGCTGCTGCACCCTGTAATAGTTACTCTGCTAATGTAAATTTGTGTGTACCTTGCTGTAGTAGCGACTTGTTACTGGATGAAGCAGGTGAAACTGTGCATTGACAACAAGGTGCAAGGACTGAGGCTGACAAAAGGCCTGCTACCACAATCAAGGGCAAGACTGGGTTGGCTTCTGTGTTTGCCACCAAGAAGAACCTTTAGCTCCGCTGTTGGCTGCAACCCAGCAAGCGTGGAGCGGTGGGGACACACGCCATGCCAGACCTTGATGTGAAGGATGGCCTCCCCTGTTACCAGAGAGCCATACAGGAGAAAAAAGGGGCAGGCCCAGCAGCCTGTGGTTGGCATATATTGGAGATATGATCTAGGCCAAATCCCCTGCTCAAGTAGAGTCATCCAAACCATATATAAAACAAAAAGGGGGAGATGTGGAGACACTGTTCTCACAGGAGAATGTATAATTGGTACATAAACTCTGAATAATCCTGAAAGATACAGCGAGGCCGTGAGAGGCCCAAGGAAGCTTAAGCAAGCAAGATAAGAAGAAGCTGGAATTCACTGAGGTAATGAGAACTGTGGACTGTTGGCAAGCTTTCGAGGTCAAGTTCTCACACCTGTGCTTAACCAATTATATGCTAGTTGCAAAGGGTCTTCAAGACTTGTATCCAATCATAATACGCCAAATCACTGTAAGTGCATGTAAGAAATAGTATTTAAGGGGTTAAGGCTTTGTAATAAATGGCTTTTTGTCTGGTCATATTGATCTCTGACTGGGTCCATATATATTCTGCAGCAGGGGGGTAATTGGGAGTTACCTGGAAGGACACAGGCTTCTGGGTTGGACTCGTTTCTCGGCGGGTGTTATTGTATTCTCTTCCCTTGTTACTTTCTCTTATCATTGTTGTCATTGGTGGTAGCGGTGGTGATTTGTGTTGTACATTGGTTGCTGGACTGTTCTTGTCTCAACCCGTGGGAGTTGCACTCTTTCGATCGTCCTCCCCATTCCTCCGGGAGCAGGGAAGGGGAGAGCCCTGGGGGGGGCGGGGGAGGGGGGGGCCTCGATTGCTCTCAGCCTGGCACCACTCACTGGGAGTGAGTGAACAAGCTGTCTGGCTAGGGTTTAAACCACGACAGATGGCTCCTATGACTGGAGTGTTGGAATGGAAGGTTACAGGCTCTTTAGGGAGGGGGACTTGCTATTTATGTTAGGGATAGGCTGGAGAGTATGGAACTCTTCCTGGGCATGGGTGATCATTCAATAGAGAGTTGCTTTCCGTTCAGCTCCTAGGGGCACTGAGTTTTCGATTTTGGTTGCAAACTTCCTGTAAAGCCATTTTTGAATCATAGGCTAAGATATGGGCCACCACAAGTTTCACATGGTTGGCTCTTTAAATTTGCATCCAATATTTCTTGTTTAACTCACAACTGTTCAGTTTAAAGTCCTTCAAAGGCAGTGTTGGCATTGATTCATTGTTCATCTCATTTATTTAGAATTCCAACCCTTTTATTGTTACTATTTTTACCATTACTTTCTTATTGCATAGCCTCTAATATCTTTTATGCCATTTTGCAACTATTTCTGCAACATTTTTATATAGCAGATGAGAAAAAAAAATATTTTATGCCTTCTTAAATTCCTGGCTTCTCTGCTGTTCTCTTCTGCTTTGTTCACATGTTATATGAAATAGAGTTATTAGCAGCTCTGAGCTGCCTGCTTTAAGTATTGGATTTGCATCACATCCAGTAATTTGCATATCAATCTTTTTTCTTTTTTTTTTCCCTCAAGAATTATCTGTGCTCATGATTTTGTTTTTAGCTGTACTTGAATATCTGCTTTTTCATGTCCACTTGAAAATGGAATGGTCAGGACTATTAAAATGTCTTTGAGACAGGGAATGTCACCTCACCTTTGTTCGGGACTGTGGCTTCCAAGTACAATAAGTAATATAAATACTGCAAACAGAGGTGAACATCATAATTCTCAGACCATTTTTTTTCTGTAGACTTTTGTAGATACTTTTTTTCAGGTGTTTTGGGGAACTTTTCCTTCTGCTTTCTGCTGCTCTCTGCTGCCGCCTGTGCTCTCTGCTGTCTACTGCTGGCTGCTGCCGTCTGCTCCTGCCGGCTGAGAGCTCTCTGCTGCTCTCTTCTGCTGCCGGCGCTCTCTGCTGCTCTCTTGCTGCCTGCGCTCTCTGGTTCTTTCTGCGCTGTCTGCTACCGTCTTCTGCTTCCTGATCTCTCTGCTGATTTCTGCTGCTGTCTACACTGCTGCTTTCACCTGCTCTCTGCTGCTTTGTGTGCCCTCTGTTGCTGTTTGCTGCTGTATGCTGCTGTCTGCAGCAGTCTACTGCTGTCTGTGCTCTCTGATGCAGTCTTAGCTCTCTGTTGCTGTCTGTGCTCTTTCTGCTGTGTGATACTGTCTGCTGCTGTGTGATACTGTCTGCTGCTGTCTGTGCTCTCTGTTGCTGTTTGAGCTTTCTGCTGCTATCTGCTCCTGGGTGATGCAGTCTGCACATTCTCCTGCTGTCTGCAATTTCTCTGCAATCTGCTGCTGCCTCCTGCTGTGTGCTGTTGTATGTGCTCTCTGCTGCTCTCTACATCTGTGTGCTGCTCTCTGCTGCCACCTGTGCTCTCTGCTCTCCGCTGCTGCCTGCTGCTGCCTGCTCTCTTCTGCTGTCTGTGCTCTCTGCACTTTTGGCTGCTGTCTGCTTCTGTCTCATGCTGTCTGCAATCTCTGCAGTCTGCTGCTGTCTGCTGCCTCTGCTGTGCTCTACAGTTTTGCGCTGCTCTCTGCTGATGGCTGCTCTCTTCTGCTCCCTGCTGCAGTCTGTGCTCACTGCTGCTGTCTTCTGCTTTCTACAGTTGTCTGTGCTCTCTGCTGTTGTCTACTGCTCCTTGCTGCTGTTGGCTGCTATATGCTGCTGTCTGCTGCTTTCTGCTACTGCTGCTACTGTATGCGTGCTATGCTACTATAGTATACTACTATCTGCTGCTGTCTGCTGCTTTCTAATGCTGTCTGCTGCTGTCTGTGCTCTCTGCTGCTGTCTGCTTCCATCTTCTGTGCACAGATCAGAGACATCAGCAGAGGTCAGGAGCAGAGAGCGCAGGCAGCAGCAGAGACCACAGATATCATCAGAGAGTGCAGGCAGCAGAAGACAGCAGCAGAGAGCAGCAGACATCAGCAGAGAGCAGCATACATCAGCAGAGAGCAGCAGTCAGCAGCAGCCAGCATCAAACTGCAGACAGCAACAGACAGCAGCAGACAGTAACATTCAGCAGAGGCAGACACCAGCAGCTGAAAGCACAGACAACAGCAGACAGCAATAGAGAGCAGGAGAGAGTGCAGACATCAGAAGACAGCAGGTGACAGCAGCAGACATCAGCAGAGAGCTCAGACAGAATCAGACAGCATTACAGAGCAGCAGATGGCGCAGACATCAACAGAGAGCTAAGACTGCATCAGAGAGTGGAGACAGGAGTAGACTGGTGTAGACATCAGCAAAGAGAGCAGAAACACATATTTGAAACACAAAATCCAGACAATCATTACCCCCACTACACAGCCCCATGTACAGAACGTGGCACAAGGACTCTGTGAAGATGATCAGGCTAGAAAGGTCTCCAAGGGTCGATAGAAACATGGACGTATTTGTATTTGCCAACTTCTGGTACATGAGTATCGCAGAGAGACTATATCAAATGAGTTGTATATGGGGCCCCGAGTCAATGGTCCGTCACAGTTCGCCTGATATCTTTGATAAGAACGTATGAGAGACCTTCCCACTGCGGGTCTTGATCTGGCAGATACACCACCAGGAAAGCACTCAATACATCTGCATCCCCTGCCCATCTCGCTTCTCTCTTTATGGCTGCCCATTTATCATGAGGGTCTAGGGGATATAAATCAAGCTCTTTTTCCAGATCCACAGGCCCTGGGTCAAAAGCACCATCCATGTCAGCATCAGAATTATCAGGCGGCAGAAGCACAGGAGCAATAACAGCAGACTGATTTTTTGATCTCACAGCAGAGTCCAGCAAAGAAGGCAGTGGTAAGGGAGCTGAGGGTGCTGCTTCTGCCCCCTTTGCCTGTGAGCCGACATGAACTTTTACAGTTTCAGAAATAAGTCACCAAGGGCTCAATAAAGTGGCAGCAACTTTACAATTTTTTGTAGCACAGTCCCACAAATTAACACCAATTTTATCCCAAATCTCCAGGGTATATATATTAGTAGTATTAATAGACGGATCAACTTTTGATGCCCAGAGAAGGATACATTTCAATTCTTCCTCATCAACTTTTTTCCCATACTGCTTAAGAATTATAGTAAAAACTGTTAGAACATTTCTTTGCTCTTTTGTTAAAGCAGACCCCATAATTCTCAGCTGCTTACCCCTGTCCTGCGAGAAGCAAACCCCATGGTTTGAATTTGCTTCCTTTCAGCGTATACACTTGCTTCCTTTCAGCATGTAGCTCAGCTGAGCCATGCCACCGGATTGACGACTAGTCACTTTTCAAACCTCATGTGGTGGGCGCCATTTGAGATGTATCACGAAACGGACTCAAGTTGATGAGGAGATTCAAATCCAACTTTATTACAACCAAGCCCTTTTTATCCCTTTGTTCGGTACTTTCCCAACCTGCACAATCATGCCACGTTCAACCTCATTTGCTCTTGTAAAAATCTCCAAGTAAATAGTCCAATCACAATGCTGAGGAAACGTTGTCCAGATGGCAACAGTTTCACCTGCCGTCTCAGACCCACATCCTCTGGCTCCAGCTGAGACTCCTGCCACAACATCTGGGCTCATCCCCCCAAGGCTTTTTTTTTGACCTTTCCTGTCCTTCAACGGTCCAGCTTATTGCCCCAGGGCTTGTTAAGCATCAAGGCCTCAGAGCTCATTCCCAAACTGTTTTTCATGCAAATCTTATCACCTTCACTCCCCACAACAGACAGCAACAGAGAGCTAAGACTGCATCAGAGAGCGGAGACAGGAGTAGACTGGTGTAGACAGCAGCAGAGAGCACAGACAGCAGCTGAGGGTGCAGACAGAGAGCAGCAGAAAGTAGGTGATAGCAGGAGAAAGAAGCAGTGAGCACAGACAGCAACAGACAGCAGCAGACAGTAGCAGAGAGAGCAGACAGCAGGAGAGAGCGCTGACAGCAGCAGACAGCAGCAGAATTCATCAGAGCATCATCAGGGAGCACAAACAGCAGCAGAAAGTGCAGAAAGAAGCAGAGAGCAAAGACAGCAAGTAACAGCAGCAGAGACAGGAGGCAGCAGCAGAGAGCAGAGAGTTCAGGCAGCAGCCAATAGCAGCAGACAGCATCAGAGAGCTCAGACAGCATCAGAGAGCACTGACCGCAGCATACAGCAGCAGATAGCAGCAGAATTCAGCAAAGAGCAGACAGCAGCAGAGAGTGCAAAGAGCAGCAGACAGCAGGTGACAGCAACAGAGAGTTCAGACAGCAACAGACATAAGCAGACAGCAGCAGACTTCAGCAGAGAGGAGAAGCAGTAGAGAGCGCAGACATCAGAAAAGAGCAGGTGACATCAGCAGATGTCAGCAGAGTGCAGACAGCATCAGGGATTGCAGAGAGCAGCAAAGAGCACATACAGCAGCAGGAAGCAGCAGACAGCATCAGGGAGGGCATGCAGCAGAAGAGAGCACAGGCAGCAGCACAGAGCAGCAGAGAGCAGCAAATAGCAGAAGAGAGTACAGACAAGAAGGGACTTCAGTAGACAGCAGCAGAGAGCACAGGCGGTAGCAGACAGTAGCATAAAACATCAGAGAGCTCAGACAGCAACAGACTGCTAAGAACGCAGCAGAGAAAGCAGATAGGAACAGACAGGAGCAGACAGCATCATAGAGAGCAGATAGAAGCAAGCACACCAGACAGTAGTAGACATCTACAGACAGCAGCAGAGAGTGCCGACAGCAGCAGACAACAGCAGAAAGCAGATGACTGCAGCAGAAAGAAGCAGACAGCAGCAGGTAGTAGTATAGCACACATACAGAAGCAGAGATAGCAGAAAGCATACAGTAGCTGACAGCGGCAGAGATAGAGGACAGCAGCTGACAGCAGCCAACAGCAGCAAGGAGCTGCTGACAGCAGCAGGGAGTGCAGAAAGCAGCAGACGGCTGCAGTGAGCGCAGACTGCAGAAAAGAGTGCATCAGGGAGCAGCAGACAGCAGCAGAGAGCATGATGCAACAGAGAACAGCACACAGCTGTCGAGAGCAGCAGAGCGCAGACAGCCACACACATCAGCAGACAGCAGCAGACTTCAGAGATTGTAGAGAGCAACAGACAGAAGCAGACATCAGCAGAGTGCACAGACAACAGCAGACAGCAGTACACAGCAGCAGAGAGCGCAGATAGCAGCAGAGAGCGCAGACAGCAGCAGAAAGCAGATGACTGCAGCAGAGAGCAGTAGACAGCAGCAGAAAGCACATAGAGCAGCAAAGAGCAGACAACTGTAGCAGACAGCACTGACAGCAGGAGAGAGAACAGACAGCAGGTGAGAGCAGCAGAGGCTGTAGGCAGCATCAGAGATAAGAGAGCGCAGGCAGCAGCAGAGAGCAGCGCACAGCAGTAGAGAGTAGAAGAGATCACAGAAAGCAGCAGAGAGCACAGGCAGCAGCAGACAGCAGCAGACTATAGCAGAGAGCAGCAGAAAGCAGCAGACAGCAGGTGATAGCTAGTGATAGCTGATGAAAGCAGAAGATAGTAGCATAGCACGAATAACACATCTGAGATAGCAGACAGCAGCATACAGCAGTAGATGTCAGCAGAGAGCCCAGACAGCAGGAGACAACAACAGGGAGCACAGGAAGCAGCAGAGGGTGCACACAGAAGCAGACAGCAGCAGAGAGCGCAGACAGCAGCAGACAACAGCAGAGAGTGCCGAAAGGAGGAGAGAGCGCAGACAGCAGCAGACAGCATCACACAGAAGCAGATAGCACAGAGCAACAGAGAGCTAAAACTGCATCAGAGGGCGAATACAGGAGTAGACTGGTGTAGACATTAGCAGAGAGTGCAGACAGCAGAAGAGAGCGTAGGCAACAGCAGAGAGCAGGAGATAACAGAAGAGAGTACAGACAACAGGGGACTTCAGTAGACAGCAGCAGAGAGCACAGACAGCAGCAGAGAGCTCAGGCGGGGGCAAACAGCAGGAAAGAGGAGAGAGCTCAGACAGCAGCAGACTGCTAAGACTGTAGCAGAGAGCTGACAGAAGCAGACAGCATCATAGAGAGCAGACAGAAGCAAACACATCAGACAGCAGTAGACATCTACAGACAGCAGCAGAGATCTACAGACAGCAGCAGAGATCTACAGACAGCAGCAGGGAGTGCTGACAGCAGCAGACAAAAGCAGAGAGCAGACAACTGCAGCAGAAAGAAGCAGAGAGCAGACGACTGCAGCAGAAAGAATCAGACAGCAGCAGACAGCAGCAAATAGTGTAGCACACATACAGAAGCAGAGATAGCAGGAAGCAGCATACAGTGGCTGACAGCAGAAGAGAGAGCAGACAGAAGCATATAGCAGCCGACAGCAGCATACAGCAGCCAACAGCAGCAAGGAGCAGCAGACAGAAGCAGAGAGCGCAGAAAGCAGCAGACAGATGCAGTGAGTACAGATTGCAGAAAAGAGCTGTAATGGGTTCAGCAGTAGCAGTCATTTTCTCCTTCTTGGTAGCTGGTGCAGTGCTGTGTTTTGACTTTTGGCCTGGAATCAGAGCTGATAACAATGATGTTTTGGTAAGGCCGAGGACTTTGTGAGCCTCATGCTCTGCCAGGGAGGAGGGGAAGCCGGGAGGAAGCAGTGATAGGACACCTCACCCAAGCTAGCTAAAGAGGTATTCCATACCACAGCTCGTCATGCCCAGGATGTAACTGAGAGTTACCTGCAAGGGCTGGTAGACTGCAGGATTGGAGGAGGTATTAGTCGGTGCTTGGTCAGGCTGGGGGGGGGGAGTTATCGGTCGGCTGGTGGTGAGGTGTTGTATTCTCTTCCCTTGTTATTTCCTTTATCATTATTATTTTTGGTGGTAGCAGTAGTGATTTGTGTTATACCTTAGTTACTAAACTGTTCTTATCTCAACCCGTGGGAGTTGCATTCTTTTCGATTCTCCTCTCTGTCCCTCTGGGAGTAGGGGGAGGGAGAAAAAAGGGGGGGGAGTGAATGAATGAGCTGACTGACTGGTTTTAAACCACGACAGAGCACATCAGGGAGCATCAGACAGTAGCAGAGCAGGCAGGCAGCAGCAGGGAGCTGAGAGCAGCACAAAACTGTAGAGAGCAGCAAAGACTGCAGACAGCAGCAGGCAGCAGCAGGCAGCAGCAGGCAGCAGCAGACTTCAGAGTGATTGCAGACAGCAGCAGAAAGAAGCAGACAGAGGCAGAGAGCACAGACAACAGCAGACAGCAATGCACAGCAGAAGAGAGCACAGATAAAAGCACAGAGCAGCAGAGAGCAGAAAACTGCAGCAGACAGCAGCACACAGGAGCATAGAGAGCAGACAGCAGGTGAAAGCAGCAGATACTGTAGGCAGCATCAGAGATAAGAGAGTTCAGGCAGCATCAGAGACCGCAGAAATCATCAGGTAGCACAGACAGCAACAGACAGCAGCAGACTTCAGCAGAGGCACACAGCAGCAGAGACTGCAGATATCAGCAGACATCAGCAGACTTCAGCAGAGGCACACAGCAGCAGAGATTGCAGACGTCAGCATACATCAGCATAGGGTGAAGGCAGCAGCAGCAAGCACAGACAGGACCAGAGAGCGCAGATAGGAGCAGACAGCAGCACATAGCACAG
This sequence comes from Pezoporus wallicus, assembly GCF_028554395.1. Lineage (NCBI taxonomy): Eukaryota > Metazoa > Chordata > Aves > Psittaciformes > Psittacidae > Pezoporus > Pezoporus wallicus. The sequence continues at coordinate 27,673 of NW_026642881.1, read as the reverse complement.
GCAGCAACAGAGAGCTAAGACTGCATCAGAGAGCGCAGACAGGAGTAGACTGTTACAGACAGCAGCAGAGAGCACAGACAGCAGAAGAGGTCACAAACAGCAGCAGAAAGCAGATGACAGCAGCAGACTGCAGACGACAGCAGCAGACTGCAGGGATATTGCAGACAGCAGCAGACAGCAGCCAACAGCAGCAGACAGCAGCCATCAGCAGCAGACAGCAGCCATCAGTAGCAGACAGCAGCCATTAGCAGCAGACAGCAGCAGATAGTAGCATAGCGTGCATACAGCACCAGAGATAGGAGACAGCAGCATACAGCAGCCGACAACAGCAGAGGTAGCAGACAGCAGAATACAGGAGTCAATAGCAGCACGGAGCAGCAGACAACAGCAGAGAGTGCAGACAACAGCAGAGAGCGCAGACAACAGCAGAAGAACAGTGCAGACTACAGCAAAGACCACTGGCAGAAGCAGAGAGCAGCTGACAGCAGCAGAGAGCGTAGACAGCAGCAGAGAGCACAGACAGCTGCAGGTGACATCAGACCACAGCAGATGGTAGCAGAGACCAGCACAGAGTACAAAGAGCATTAGAGAGCGTGGACAGCATCAGAAAGCGTGGACAGCATCAGAGAGCACGGACAGCAGCAGAGAGCGCAGACAGCAGCAGAGAGCAGCAGACAGCAGCAGACATCAGCAGAGAGCACAAAGAGAAGAGAGTGCAGACAGCAGCAGAGAGCAGTAGTCAGCAGTAGACAGCAGCAGACAGAAAGCGCAGACAGCAGAAGAGAGCAGCAAACAGCAGCCGAGAGTACAGAGAGCAGCAGACAGCAGAAGACAGCAGCCGACAGCAACTGAAAGAAGCAGACAGCAGAGGCAACAGCAGAGTGGAGACAACAGTAGAAAGCAGAAGAGTGCAGACAATAGCAGAAAGCAGCGGACATCTGCAGACTTTTGCAGACATCAGCAGACATCAGCATAGAGCACAGACAATAGCAGAAGAGAAAGCAGGCAGGAGCAGAGAGCAGCAAACAGCAGCAGAGAGCAGCTGACATCAGCAGAGAGCAGACAGCAGCTGACAGCAGCCCACATCAGCCAAGAGAAGACAGCGGCCGACAGCAGCCCACATCAGCCAAGAGAAGACAGCATCCGACAGCAGCCCACATCAGCCAAGAGAAGACAGCAGCCGACAGCAGCCCACATCAGCCAAGAGAAGACAGCAGCCGACAGAAGCCCACATCAGCCAAGAGCAGACAGCACCAGGGAGTGCAGACAGCACCAGGGAGTGCAGACAGCACCAGGGAGCGCAGACAGCAGAAGACAGCAGCAGAGAGCACAGACTGCAGAAGAGAGCAAAGACAACAGCAGAAAACCTCAGAATGAAGACAACAGCAGAGAGCAGCAGACAGCTTTCGACATTTGCAGAGGGCAGGTGAAAGAAGCAGAGAGCAGAGGTGAAAGCACAGGCCCCCAGACAGCAGCAGATAGCAGATTACTGCAGACGACAGCATCATACAGCAGCAGAGGAAGGAGGCAGCAGCAGAGTGCAGACAACAGAAGAAATCAGCAGACATTTGCAGACAACAGCAGAAAGCAGCAGAGAGCTGCAGACATTTGCAGGCATTGGCAGAGAGCGCAGACAGCAGCAAAAAGCAGCAAGCAGCAGCATGCAGCAGCAGGCAGCCGCAGACAGCAGCAGAGAGAACAGATAGTAGGAGAGAGCACAGAGAGCACCAGAGAGAGCATACATCAGAAGAAAGCAGCACACAGCAGCGGAGAGCGCAGACAGCAGCAGAGAGCACAGATCGCAGGATAGAGAACAGACAGCAGCACACAGCAGCAGACAGCAGCAGAGAGTGCAGACAGCAGCAGAGAGCGTGGACAGCAGCAGAGAGCGCGGACAGCAGCAGAGAGCGCAGACAGCAGCAGAGAGCAGCAGAGAGCAGCAGACAACAGTGGAAAGCAGCAGAGAGCAGATGACTGCAGCAGACAGCAGCACACAGCAGCACACAGCAGCAAAGAATTCAGGCATCAGCAGAGAGCAGCAGTCAGCAGCAGACAGCAGCAGATAGTAGCATAGTGCATACAGCGCCAGAGATAGCAGACAGCATCATACAGCAGCCGACCACAGCAGAGATAGCAGACAGGATCATAGAGCTGCCGAAAGCAGCAAGTGGCAGAAGACAACAGCAGAGAAAGCAGACAACAGCAGGACAACAGCAGAACAACAGCTCAGACTCCAGCAGAGAGAGCCATCAGGAGCAGACCGCAGCTGACAGCAGGAGAGAGTGCAAACAGGAGCAGAGAGAGCAGACAGCAGCAGAAAGCAGCAGAGAGTGCAGATAGTCACAGAGATAGGAGACAGCATCACATAGCAGCCAAGTCCAGGAGACATTACAGAAAACAGCAGACAGCAGCCGACAACAGCCGAAAGCAGCAGAGAGCACAGCCACAGAGATAGCAGACAGCAGCATGCAGCAGCCACCTGCAGCAGAGATAGCAGAGAGCAGCATACAGCAGCCGACAGCAGCAAGGCGCAGCAGACAGCAGAAGAGAGCGCAGAAAACAGCAGACATCAGTAGACAGCAGCAGAAAGCGCAGACCGCAGCAGAGAGAGCAGAAAGCAGCAAAGAACTAAGACAGCAGGAAACAGCGCAGATATCAGCAGGGAGTAGCAGAGAGCATAGGCAGTAGTAGAGAGCAGCAGAGTGCACAGAGATTGAAGACAGCAGAAGACAGAAGCAGACAGCAGCAGAGAGTGCAGACAAAAGCAGACAGCAGTAGACAGCAGCAAAGAGCACAGAGACAGCAGAAAGCACAGACAGCAGCAGAAAGCAGAGATCAGCAGAAAGAAGCAGAGAGCAGACGACTGCAGAAGGCCGCAGCACACAGCAGCAGAGAGCACAGAGAGCAACAGACAGCAGCACACTTCAGCAGATAGCAGACAGCGGTAGAAATCACAGACATCAGCAGACATCAGCAGAGTGCACAGAAAGCAGCAGACAGCATCAGAGATCTCAAACATCAGCAGTGTGGAAGACAGCAGCAGAGAGCGCCAGCAGGAGCAGACAGCAGCGGGGAGGGCAGACAGCAGAAGACAGCAGCAGAGAGTGTAGACAATAGCAGAGAGCTTAGAGAGCAGAAGAAAGTGCAGTCAGCAGCAGAGAGCAGCAGGAAGCATAGAACACAGACAACAGCAAATAGCAGTAGAGATAGACCAGCAGAAAGCGCAGATGAAATTGAATGGTACAATGGGCTGTTAATAACTACACTGAGAGCAATGGGTGGTGGGGCTTTCAAAACCTGGGTTACACACTTACCAAAAGCCACCTGGTTGGTCAACACCAGAGGATCTGTCCACAGGGCTGGCCCAGCCCAGTCAGAACTTTTACATACTGTAGAGGGGGATAAAGTTCCTGTAGTGCACATAAAGAATTTGCTGGGAAAGACAGTCTGGGTTATTCCTGCTCCAAGTAAAGGCAAACCTACTCCTGGGATTGCTTTTGCTCAGGGACTTGGGTATACGTGGTGGGTAATGCGGGAAGATGGGAAAGTCCGATATGTACCTCACAGGGATTTGATTTTTGGGGAAAACAGCCAATGAACTCAAGTATATGTCTTTGCGTGCTATACAGCACATTTATAGCCCACCAACTAGATGTCTTCAGGTCACCAGCGACTGGCCCTGACATCCCTCCGACCATCATCCCAATAAAGAATGAAATTTGACAAAACCATCCAAGCTCAGCAGTCACAAGATGAGTTTGGCAATGTCATCAGCAGGCAACAATCCAACACTACACAATGTCTCTCCTGCCTCCTGCCCTGAAAGACTTTTACAAGATATGGAGCCCGAAATCATTGACCAGATAAAATCAGCAGCTTTATAGGGATTGGTCCATGCACTAAGTAATGATATCTCTCTCTTTGTGTGTGTATGTGTATATATATATATATATATATATAACACAAGCGTGATGGTACATTGAAAAATGTGGGATCTGAGCATGACTTGAATGATATGGAATAAGGGGTGGATACTGTCCTGGGTTCAGTAGTAGCAGTCATTTTTCTCCTTCTTAGTAGCTGGTGCAGCACTGCATTTTTGACTTTCACCCTGGGAACAACACTGATAACACCGATGTTTTTAGTTGTTGCTCAGTAATGTTTATTCTGGCCAAGGACTTTGAGTCTCATGCTCTGCCAGGGAGGAGGGGTAGCCGGGAGGAAGCAGAGACAGGACACCTGACCCAAACTAGCCAAAGAGGTATTCCATACCACAGCACATCATGCCCACTATACAAAGTGAGGGCAGTTACCCGGAAAGGCTAGATTGCTGCTGGGGTCAGGCTGGGTATCAGTCAGCGGGTGGTGAGCGGTTGTATTCTCTTCCCTTGTTATTTCCCTTATCCTTCTTATTATTGGTGGTAGCAGTAGTGGTTTTGTGTTATACCTTAGTTACCGGACTGTTCTTATCTCAACCCGTGGGAGTTTCATTCTTTCGATTTTCCTCCCCATCCCTCCAGGAGTGGGAGGAGGAAGCAGGGGAGTAAGCGAGCAGCTGCGTGGTTCTGAGTTACCGGCTGGGCTTTAACCACGACAGTATGGTAGAACTGCTGCTCTCCTGTTAGGAGTTAACTGAAAATTATAAAAAGAATGTATATTTCTGTAGTTGGAAGAGATTTTTAGTAACTCTTACGGGTAAAACAGAGAAACTATTCTGAAATAAAACATTACATGATCTCATAAAAGTATATTGCCCTCACTTTCATGATGGAAGTTTTTTTTTTAACATTCACTCTTAAATCCATTAAAGAGACTTTCTCAATATTTTGAGGTGTGTAACGTCTATAAATGTGAAATGGCATCTGCAATTTAATTTGCACTTGAAATAGAGAGTTGGTTTTGTTTTTTTTTTTTTTTTTTAATAGAACTGGCTTGACAATTGTCTGGAAGCTGAGTAGAACAATGTATGAGGTAACTGAATGATTGCTCTGTTAAACTGGCTGTTGCTATTTTGTGCTTATGTAAAATGATTTTGAAGTTTCATGCATGTGCTTAAAGCACCATTGATTTGTGTAGAAATTGCTAACACACTTGGCACTGGTCTTTGCCAAATATCTTCAGGCAGTCTGGTCATGTTAGAATCTTCTCATTCTGATTATTTACATACTTTGTATATTATAGTGGTCATTAATCCAGTGCCTTTTGGGATCAGAGGTGGAGAAAGTGTTGTCTTATCTGTTGTTAAAAAAACATTTTTACAAAGAATTTTTGATTTATGAAAACTTTTGAGCACCTTACAGATTTAGAATATCCATAAATTTAAATTTTGAGTGTCTTGAAACATTGGAAAACAATGTGTTCTGTAGAAGTGTATTTCAATACTTCTGCAATAACTCTTATTCTGTAATACTCAGTATTGAGTGCTTCCACAAAATATTTGAATAGCCACCAAAATCAGAATGCTGTGGTGTTGTCAGAGATAATGTGCATGCGTTTTCTCTAGATATAGTTTGCCCATCTTGCTATGGCTTTATTATAGCATAAACAGATGATCCCACTAAGCTTTTCACAGTTGGGATAATCATATTTGAGCTGTTGAATCACAGAATTGTTAAGATTGGAAGGGACCTCTGGAGATCATCTAGTACATGCACACACACACACCTGACAAGGCAGGGCAATCTAGAGCAGGTTACACAGGAATGCCTCCAGGCAAGTTTTGAATGTCTCCAGAGAGGGATACTCCACACCCCCCCTGGGCAACCTGTCCCAGTGCTTGGCCACCCTCAACATAGAGAAGTTCTTCCTCATGTAGAGGTGAAACTTCTTCTGTTTTAGTTTATGGCCGTTGCTCCTCGTCCTGTCACTGGGCACCGCGGTCAGCCCCCAACCTCTACTGGTACTTGGAGTTCTTCCTTCCTAGGTATAGTACCCTACACTTGCCCTTGTTCAACCGCATGATGTTTCCCTCTGCCCAATTCTCTAGCCTATCAAGGCCCCACTGAATGGCAGCACAGCCTTCAGGTGCATCAGCCACTCCCACCAGCTTCATTTCATCAACAAACTTGCTGAGGCTACACTCTAGCCCTTCATCTAGGTCACAAGTTGAATAAGACCGGAGCCAGTATTGATCCAAGGGGAAAACCACTGACTGCAGGCCTCCAACTGGATTCTACTGATCACGACCCTCTGAGAGAAAAGGAGGCAAAGTAGAGAAAAGAAGGCAAAGGAGAGAAAAGGAAAAAAAAGGATGGAAAGGCAGAGAGAAGGAGGGAAAAGTAGAGAACAGGAGGCAAAGGAGAAAACAGGAGGCAAAGCAGGCAAAGGAGGCAAAGAAGGCAAAGGAGGCAAAGGAGGGAAAAAGAGAGAAAAGAAGACAAAGGAAGCAACGGAAAATAAGGAGCAAAAGGAGGAAAAAGAGAAAAGGAGGAAAAGGAGGGAAAGCAGAGAAAATGAGGCAAAGGAGAAAAAAGAAGGCAAAGAAGAGAAAAGGTGGTAAAAAGGGCAAAGGACGGGAAAAGAGGCAAAGGACGCAATGGAGAAAAAGGAGGCAAAGGAGGGAAAAGGAGGAAAAAAGAAAAGGAAAGGAAAAGAGGCAAAGGAGGCTAAGGAGAGAAAAGGAGGCAAAACAGAGAAAACAGAAAAAGTGGCAAAGTAGAGAAGAGGAGCGAAAAGGAGGCAAAGGAGAGAGATGTAGTCAAAACAGAGAAAAGGAGGCAAAGGAGAAGAAAAGACATGAAGGGAGAAATAAAAAGAGAAAAGGAGTCAAAGGAATGGAAAGGAGGTGAAGGAGGCAAAGTACACAAAGAAGGCAAAGTAGAGAAAAGCAGAGAAAAGGAGGCAAAGGAGGCAAAGGTGAGGAAAGAAGAAAAGGAGGCAAAGTAGAGAAAACAGGAAAGGAGGCAGAGAAAAGGAAAGAAAAGGAGGCAAAGTAGAGAAAAGGAGAGAAAAGGAGAGAAAAGGAGGCAAAGTAGAGAAAGGGAGAGAAAAGGAGGAAAAGGTGAGGAAAGAAGCAAAGAAGGCAAAGGAGGCAAAGGAGAGAAAAGGAACGAAAAGGAGAGAAAAGATTACAAACTAGGCAAAGGAGAGAAAAGATTACAAAGGAGGCAAAGGAGAGAAAAGGAGACACAGGTGGCAACAGAGAGAAACGGAAGTAAAGGAGGCAAAGTGGAGAAAAGGAGAGAAAATGAGGCAAAGAAGAGAAAAGGAGGCAAAGGTGGCAATGGTGAGAAACGGAAATAAAGGAGGCAAAGGAGAGAAAAGGAGAGAAAATGAGGGAAAATGAGGCAAAGGAGTCAAAGGAGGAAAAGGGGAGAAAAGTAGAGAAAATTAGAGAAAAGGAAGTAAAGGAGGCAAAGTAGGCAAAGGATGCAACAGAGGAAAAAAAGAGGAAAAGGAGAGAAAAAGAAAGAAAAGCACAGAAAACGAGACAACGGTGAGAAAAGGACAGAAATTGAGAGAAAAGAAAAGGAGGAAGCGGAGAGAAAAGGTTATAACGGAGGCAAAGGTGGCAAATCAGAGAAAAGGAGGCAAAGGAGAGAAAGGGAGAGAAAGAAGGAAAAGGAGGCAAAGGAGGCAAAGCTAAGGACAGAAAATGAAGCAAAGGTGAGAACAGGAAACAAAGGAGAGAAAAGGAGGCAAAGGAGAGAAATGGAGAGAAAAGGAAAGAAAAAAAAAGAAAAGGAGAGAAAAAGAGGCAGAGGAGAGAAAGGATGCTAAGAAGGCTAAGGTAGCAAAGCAGGGAAAAGGAGAGAAAAATAGGCAAAGGGTAGAAAAGGAAGCAAAAGAGAGAACATGAAGCAAAGGAGAGGAAAGGAGGCAAAGGAGGCAAATGAGTGTGTCAGTGACACTAGGTAATGGTCCATGGTGAAAAACTCAAAAATGGAAAAGTACCTTTTATCTGTGGTGGCTCCTCCCCAGAAAGTCCCACTTTTGCTCCTCCACTGAAAGTCCCACTTTGGCTCCTCCTCGGAAAGGTCCCGCTTTGGTTGATTCCCAGAAATCTCCTGACCCTTTGAGACCTTTCTAGTTATAGCTGGACACTTTTTCTGATGTAGGCTGGCCCCCTATATCAGAATGAGTGGGCATTTTTGCTAGTATAAAAGCCTCAGCCTCAGGCGATGTGAAGAGGCAGAACCTCATACCACCCATGTCAATGTTACCTCTGCAGGACCACCCGCTAAAGTTGAGCCTGCCGCCTGGCACTGTGATGATGTTTCTTGGAGCTGGATTCCTGAACATCCTTACATGGTCTTTGGGGTTGGTAAGATGAACAAACATTAGAAATATCCTTTAAAGTATCTTTTGCTGACTGTATATTTTCTGTGTATTAATAGACTAGTTGTGATTCTTTATTGTGTTACGTTTCTCTCAACCCGGAATCCTCGAACTCTAGAACAACAAGGCAAAGGAGGCAAAGTAGAGACGAGGAGAGAAAAGGAGGCAAGGAAGAGAAAAGGAGAGAAAAGGAGGCAAAGCAGAGAAAAGGGGAGAAAGGAGAGAAAAAGAAGTCAACAGCAAACAAGAACAACAAGGCAAAAGAGGTAAAGTAGAGAAAAGGTGAGAAAATGAGGCAAAAGAGGGAAAAGGAGGCCAAGGAGGCAAAGGAGGCAATGTAGAGAAAAGGAGAGTAAAGGAGGCAAAGATGGCAAAGCAGAGAAAAGGAGAGAAAAGGAGAGAAAAGGAGGCAAAGGGTGGAACGGGATGCACTGGTGAGAAAAGGAAGCAAAGGGGAGGAAAGGACGCAAAGGAGGAAAATAAAGGAAAGGAGGCAAAGGAGAGAAAAGGATCAAAAATGACTCAAAAGAGGGAGAAGGAGGCAATGGATGCAAAGTAGAGAAAAGGAGGCAAAGTAGAGAGAGGGAGAGAAAAGGAGGAAAATGAGGCAAAGGAGGCAAAGAATAAAAAAGGAGAGAAAAGTAGGCAAAGAAGGCAAAGTAGAGAAATGGAGGCAAAGTAGAGAAAAGGAGGCAAAGTAGAGAAAAAGACAGAAAAGGAGGCAAAGGAGGCAAAGTAGAGAAAAAGACAGAAAAGGAGGCAAAGGAGGCAAAGTAGAGAAAAAGACAGAAAAGGAGGCAAAGGAGGAAAGTAGAGATAAAGAAAGAAAATCAGTCAAAGGAGAGTAAGGAAGCAGAGGATAGGAAAGGAGAGGAAAGGAAAGAAATAGAACAAAAGAGAAAAAGGAGATAAAAGGAGAGAAAAGGATAGAAAAGGAGATAAAAGCAGAGAAAAAGAGAGAAAAGGAATGCTCCATCCCTGGCAGTGTTCAAGACCAGGTTGGACACAGCCTTGGGTGTCATGGCTTACTGTGAGGTTTCCCTGCCCATGGCAGGGGGGTTGGAAGTAGATGATCTTGAGGTGCTTTCCAACCCTGACTGTTCTATGATTCTATAAAGGAGATAAAAAGAAGTCAAAAGAGAGAAAAGGAGAGAAAAGGTGAAAAAGGAGAGTAAAGGGGAGAAAATGAAAGAAAAGATTCCAAAGGAGGCAGAGGAAAGAAAGGGAGGCAAAGGTGGCAATGGAGAGTAAAGGAGGCAAAGGAAACAAAGGAGAGAAAAGGAGCTAAGGAAGGCAAAGGAAGCAAAGGAGAGAAAAGGAGGTCAAGGAAGCAAAAGAGGAAAAGGAGAGGAAAGGACAAAAGGAGGCAAAGGAGGAAAAGGAGAGGAAAGGAGGGCAAAGAAGGCAAAGGAGAGGAAAGGAGCCAAGGGAGGGAAAAGGATGGAAAGTAGGCAAAGGATTGAAAAAGGGAGCAAAGGAGCCAAAGGAAAGAAAAGTAAGAAAAAGGAGATAAAAGGAGAGAAAAATAAAGGAAGAGGCGATAAAAGGAGATAACAGTAGAGAAAAGGAAACAAAGGAGAAAAAAAGGCAAAATAGAGAAAAGGAGAGAAATGGTGACGAAGAGAAAAGGAAAGAAGGAAAGAAAAGGAGGCAAAAGTATAAAAGGATTGCAAAGGAGGCAAAGGTGGCAACAGATAGAAAAAGAGGAAAAGGGAGCAAAGGAGAGAAAAGGAGGCAAAGGATGCAAAGGAGGAAAATGAGAGATGAGGAGGCAAATGAAACAAAGGAGAGAAAAATTAGAAAAGTATAGAAAAGAAGACAAAGGAGGCAAAAGAGAGAAAAGGAAGCAAAGGAGGCAAATTAAGTAAAGGAGAGAAAAGGAAAGAAAGAAAGCAAAGGAGAGAAAAGGAGGCAATGGAGGGAAAGAAGAGAAAATGAGAGAAAAGGAGGCAAAGGAGGGAAAGGAGAGAAAAGGAGTGAAAGGATAGGAAAGGAGGCAAAGGAGGGAAAGGAGAGAAAAGGAGTGAAAGGATAGGAAAGGAGGCAAAAGAGGCAAAGGATGGAACGGAGAGAAAATGAGAGAAAAGGGGGCAAAGAAGGCAAAGGAAAGAAAGCAGGGAAAGGAGAGAAAAGGAGAGAAAAAATGCAAAGGTGAGAACAGGAAGCAAAGGAGGGAAAAGGTGGCAAAGGAGAGAGGAGGAGAGACAATAACAGAAATAGAGAGAAAAAGAAGATAAGGAGAGAAAATGAGGGAAATGAGAGAAAGGAAGCAAAAGAGGCAAAAGAGAGAAAAGGATGCAAAGGAGTCAAAAGGAGAGAAAAGGACAAAAAGGAAGCAAATGAGAGAAAAGGAGGCAGAGGCAAAGGACTCAAAAGGCCCGAAAAGGAAGCAAAGGAAAGAAAAGGAGGCAAAGGAGAGAAAAGGGGGAAAAGGAGAGAAGAGGAAGCAAAGGAGAGAAAAAAAGTGAAAAGAGAGAAAAGGAGGCAAAGGAGAGGAAAGGAGATAAAATAATGCAAATGAGAGAAAAAGTGAAAGGAGAGAAAAGGTGAGAAAAGGAGGGAAAGGAGAGAAAGGAGAGAAAAGGAAGGAAAAGAAGCAAAGGAGAGAACAGTAAGCAAAGGAGGGAAATTGAGGCAAAAGAGAGAAAAGGGGAGAAAATGACAGAAATGGAGAGGAAAGGAGAGAAAATGACAGAAATGGAGGGAAAAGGAGAATAAGGAGACAAAATACAGCAAATGAGGGAAACAAAAAAGGCAAAAGAGAAGAAAGGAGGCAAAGGAGGCAAAAAGAAAGAAAAAGAGGCAAAGGAGAGAAAAGGAGGCAAAGGAGGCAAATGAGAGAACAGAATGCAAAGGAGGCAAAGGAGAGAAAAGGAGTGAAAATGACAGAAACGGAGAGGAAAGGAGAGAAAATGACATATACGGAGAGGAAAGGCGAGAAAATGACAGAAATGGTGAAACAAGGGGGCACAAAATCACAAAATGGAATATAGAAACCTTTACAATTAGTTTTAAGTAATGTTAAGTTTGATGGCTTTGTAACAGTAGCAATGGAAAATCACTGAGGTGCATGATACATAGAGAAAAAAACAGAGTACAGCTAGAGAACATACTGAGAATTCCCACAAGATAAATCGTTATAGTTGTGACATAGTTTAAAAAAACAGTCTAGAAGAACAGGACACAGGGATAAGGAGTATCTGGGAACCGCAGGTGTCCAGGATGGGCTACAGTTAAACTGATAAGTAGGAGGATAGGAGGATTATTATGTCTCTGGTGCTAACGAACCAATTAAACTGGTATGAGCATCTACTGTGCATGCTTCAAAGGCTGCCAGAAGTGATGAAGATTGTTGGAAGAAGTAAATGACCCTCCTTTTTCTTACTTTCCTTTGGCTCCTTTGCCCCCTTTTTCAATCCTTTGCTTCCTTTTCATCCTTTGCCTCCTTTGGCTCCTCAGAGACCACCACCACAATTCTGTATGCATGCGGGGAACTTTCTGGAAAATTATATACTCCAAACATTGCCTCATGAGTATCTATGTATGCCCAGTGGCTATAAAAGCACGGCTTGTGTGGCAATGGGGGGACACACGTTAGGAGGAGCTATCCCCTATGTTTGCCGGTGCTGCAATAAAGAATACCTGCTTGTCAGCTAGAAAACTTTGTTGGCAAGTTTGTTTCTGGAGTTTTCTCCGAATAAGTTTGGCACCCCAGATGGGGCCCTCTCTGCTTGGCTGCAGGACCCGCTGAGGACAGGGCTCCCTAGGGCACTTGGGAATTTTTCCCGGAGGGACCCCTCAACTCATTCGGATCGCTGCGGGAGCAGAAAAGGACCATCTCATAAAAGGTATTCTTCTCTTTTATATAGTTTGTAAGGTGCAGGGGGCATCTCGGTTTGGTAAATTTGTTTGGTAAAGTGGTTTGGTAAGCGTACACAAGGTTTGGAAGCCTTCCGTAAATCGAGATAGGAAATCTCGTAGGTAAAGTCTTATACCTGGCTGCTAGCATCCGTTTGGTATACACCCACAGGAAGCAGGGGGCATCTTGTGGTTTGGGTCCTGCAAGACGCAGGGGGTGTCTTGTGGGAATGGTTTTGGATCTTGTTGGTATTTATTTTGTGGCTTGTTACATTAAGGATTTTGGTCTTAATTAGATGCCAGATCAATATTCTTTTCAATAGCCTCTGTCAATCTGTCAATAAATTGCATATATGGCTCAGTAGGTCCCTGCTTCACTGATGTATATGAAGGATTAGGTTTTCCTGCTTCCGGCACAGCTTTCAGAGCAGCTAAAGCCAATTGCTGTGCTTGCTGTAAAACTTCAATTTTCATACGAGCTTGTACTTCATCAGGGTGAAATTGTCCCTTTCTCAATAACATTTCAGATGAAACACCGTGCAAAGGGTGATGAGGATTACACTCTGAATTCTCATCTGCAGCTCTTGCAGCAAGCTCCTCAAACCCACTTTTAAAATGTAGGAGCTGTGAAGGAGTTAATAAAATTGCAGCCACTCTGAGACAATCATTTGGAGTTAGACTGTACTGTGCTCCGGTTTTTGACCAGAATGTTTTATGCCCAAAACAGATGACACTACCATGGCTGTAGCACTGGGTGCTGAATCTAATGTAGGTGCCGAGCCCTGCTGTTGTGAAGGCGAGTCAGAGAGAGCTCTAAAAGCGGATTTTGCCGCCTGTTTCTCAGCCTTCATTGCAGCTAGAGTCCCTTTTAGTAGTAACCAGGGGGCAGCAAGAGACTTCGCCTCCTTAAACCCACAAGGAACTTCATCCCACAGGCGTGCCCCAATTTTTTTACAAGTCCCAAGATCAAAAGCTTCATTAACCCCCTTGATCAGCTCTTTTTCTTTACTCCAGAGCAACAATCTTTTTAACAGATTATTGTCATATTCTATCCCTCTCACTGAGAGGATATGCTGGAAGAGATTAAGGATGGTCGTTTCTTCTTTACTTAATTGATTCCCCATCCTAACCCTCTTCCAGACCCCGTTGGCTGTTACCTTATTTGCACTGCACAGTGTCTTCCGGGCTCACTAGGCTCCGTTCCGAGGAGACTACCTCCCGATCCTGGTTCTGCCGGATCTAACCCAGCCGACGTCCCTGCGGCTCCGCGTTTTCCGCTTTCTTCGGTGCCACGCGCTTTAGTTCCTTCAGTTTCAGTATGAAAAATAGGGGATGTCCCTGTTTGAGCGCCAATTGCCGCAGAAAATATATGGACTCAGTCAGAGATCAATATGATCAGAAACAGCCATTTATCACAAAGCCTTGACCCCTTAAATACTATTTCTTACATGCAGTTGCAGTGATTTGGCATATTACGATTGGATACGTGTCTTGAAGACCCTTTTCAACTAGCATATAATTGGTTAAGCACAGGTGGGGGAACTTGACCTCGAAAGCTTGCCAACAGTCCACAGTTCTCATTACCTCAGTGAGAAAACCAAGGGGGGAAGGGGGGAGCTCGAGCAGCTCCTGTGTTTGAGCATGGGAGCAGGGATGACGAGAATAGGTGGGGGAGTGGGCTGTTCTGTGGAACCGGATCTGTGTGTGTGCTATGGGGAGTTTGGACGTTGGAAGCGAGACTGCCCTGGGGGTGCAAGTGCCATGGGGTGGCTCCAGTGACTGAATTGGAACTTGACTGACAGGGACCTGGGGAATCTACCCTAGCAGATCCACTGATTAAATTAAAATTAGGGACTAGAGAAAATAAAGTGGAAATTTAGGAATTTTAGTGGATACAGGAGCAACTTATTTGGTGTTAACTCAGAGAGAAAAGAATTCGTTACAGATGTGGGAGCTACTGGCCACCAAGAAAAAGCGGAAAAAAAAAAAAAAAAACTAAGAAAGGAATTCTTTCTGAAACCTTTAAAGTACTAACTGGGAAAGCAAATAGGAATGCATAAATTTTTATGCACGCCAAATTCTCTAAAATCTTCATTAGGATGAGTAACAACATTTAAAGAAGGCAAAATGGAATTTAGAGTTAAAAACAGTCAATTAATTGCAGTTTTGAGTTTATCTTTAATTCAACAGAAAAGCAAACAGGAGGACCTCTCTGAAATAGAAGAAATTTTTAATCAGGTATATGTGGAAATACGGGCATCTGAAGTTCCAGGTAAGGAAAAAAATACTTTGCCTGTTAAAGTGGAAATAAAAATGCCCAATTAGAATAAAACTATATCCCTTAAAATCAGAAGATCAAAGGGAATAAAAAAAAAATTGATAAATTTTAAAATATAGATTATTACTTGAATTGAATTGGAATATAATACTCCTATCTGGACAGTAAAGAAATATGATGGAAAAAGTTGCAGATTGGTTCACGATCTCAGGGTAATCAACAAAATTGCAGAGGATTTTTTCCAGTAGTTGCTAATTCGTATGATTTAATGACTAAATTGAATAATAATCAGAAATGGTTTGCTGTCCTGGCTTTAAAGGACACTTTCTTTTGATTACCATTGGCCAAAGAAAGCCAAAAGTATTTGCTTTCGAAAGGGAAAATCCTGACACAGGAAGAAAAAATCAATTAAGTTGGACAGTATTTCAACAGGGGTTTAAAAACAGTCCAGCAATTTTTGGAAATCAGTTAGCACAAGAATTAGAATCATGAAAGCCACCTGCTCAGACAGGCACTCTGTTATAATATGTGGATGACCTGTTAAATGCTACAGAAACAAAGGATAAATGTGTCCAGTGAATGGTGGGATTATTGAATTTTCTGGGACTGAATGGTAATCGGGTATCCAGACAAAAGGCCCAACTAATCTAAACCTGAGTTTCCTACCTAGGATATGAAATAACAGGAGGACAGAGAGAACTTGGAACTGCCAGAAAAGAAGCTATTTGCCAGACTCCACAACCGTCAACCGTCAAGGAGCTCCAGACATTCCTGGCAATGACAGGATGGTGCAGACTTTGGATCCATGATTATGGTGTTCTGGTAAGACCACTATATGAACTGTTGAAGGGAAACCCTCCCTCTTTGGACTGGACTGGTAAAGCAGAGAAGGCTTTTAGAAATTTAGAATTAATGAGAGCTCCAGCTCTGGGACTTCTGGATGTGACTAAACTGTTTTGGCTATATTCCTATGAAAAACAAGGAATAGCCTTGGGGGTCCTTGCTCAGAAACTAGGACCATACAGAAGGGCAGTGGCGTATTTTTCAAAACAGCTGGATGAAGCGAGCAAAGGATGGCCCGGATGCCTAAGGGCTGTGGCACCAGTCGTCATGAATATTGAAGAGGCTCAAAATTCACCTTGGGACAAAAGATTAGTGTGCTAGTGTCCTATGTGGTATCAGCAGTCCTGGAACAGAAAGGAGCCCACCGGTTATCCTCTTCACGTTTTTTAAAATACCAGGCCACCATTGTAGAACAGGATGATATATAAATTGTGGTCACTAACGTTGTGAATCCAGCATCCTTTTTGCAGGAACAATCGACAGAACACATGACTGCTTGACCACCATAGAGACAGACATGCAAGAAAAACCTCTGGAAGATGCTGATTCTTGGTTTACTGATGATAATAGCTACATGAAAAATGGTAAACAAAAGGCAGAAATAATAGCATTACCGAGAGCCTTGGAATTGGCTAAAGATAAAAGGATAAATATTTGGACTGATTCTAAATATGCCTTTGGTGTGGTACATGCACATGATGCTGTCTGGAAAGAACGAGGACTTTTGAACACATAAGGGAAACAGATTAAACATGCTACAGAAATTCTACGATTACTGGAAGCTGTTCAACTACCTGAAGAAGTAGCTGTTATGTACTGTAAAGGACATCAACAAGGTGACTCTGATCAGGAAATTGGAAATAATTTGGCTGATTTTGAAGCCAAACAAGCACCTGAAGAATCTCAAATCATGTCCTTAATCCCTGAGGGCAAACTAACAATTGAAAAATCTAAACATAGGTATTCAAAAGAGGATAGAAAATTGATTGATGATCTAAAGGGACAGGAAAATAAAGAGGGTTGGGCTCAAATACTTGATGGGTGAATTGTAATCCCCTATAACCAATTCTGGAAGTTAGTTCAGGAAGAACATAATAAAACTCTTTGGTGTAGTGACTCTTCGTATAACTACTTAGACAAACAAATTGTAGTTCAATTAGTAACCAAACAATGTCAGTTATGTCTTAAGAATAATCCTAAAACTGAAAATAGAAGTCAAATTGGGACAACTGGGAGAGGATGTTATCCGGGACAGCAGTGGCAAACAGATTTTTCTGAATTACCAAGAAAAGGGGGGTATCGATATTTGTTGGTGCTAATGGATACTTTTTCAGGCTGGCCAGAAGCATTCCCTTGTAGGATAAATAATGCAAAACAAGAGATTAAGACATTATTTAAAGAGATAATACCTCATTTTAGGAGTACCAGAGGCAATTTCTTCCGACCGAGGCTCGCACTTTAGTGCAAAATCAGCAAAATTAGAAATTGATTGGCAACTACATGTTCCATATAGGCCTCAGGCCAGTGGGCAAGTAGAAAAGATGAGCCATCTGATTAAAGAACATATTAGTAAAATATGTCAGGAAATGAATTTATATTGGTACCAATGTTTACCACTGGCTCTATTAAGATTTTGAACTAACCCTCAGTCAAAAGAAGTGGTTAGCCCATTTCAGAGTTTGTATGGAAGACCGTATCAGTCCCCGTTTAAAGGAGAAAGTCTTCAGGAAGTGGGAGAAGGCTATCTCCGACAGTTTCTGATCAATCTGGGAAAACAATTGGAGGAGATAAATAAGAGAATAGTAGGGACAAGAGCAAGAGGTTTGGATTATCCGATTCACCCTTTCAGATCTGGACTCTGGGTTTATGTCAAAATTTTTCAGGAGATCCTCTACAAAAGTGGAGCGGACCGTACCAGATATTACTGACTACCTTTACAGCAGTGAAGATAAAGGAACAACCTGCTTGGATACATTATTCAAGAATTAAGAAAGCACCAGAGCCAGAAAAGACATGGCGGATCAAACCTTCAGGACCCTTACATATGAAATTGTGTCGGCCATAATTTGGACTCATATGCTAACTGGCGCACAAGCTTGGGACCAGAATTTACACCAGCAATAAGTTCAGAATGTTATTAATGTTTTTAATTGTAGTGACTGTTGGGTGTGTGCACAGCTGCCTAAATCAGGAGAAAGCCTGGATCTCCCATTAATTGGAGTTCCAATTCCTAAGACTGTCTCATGGGCAAATTTGTGGGTTAACACTAGCAATCTGTATTCGAAGGAAAGGTTAAAATTTGGACTAGTTAATCCTAATCCAGGTAATAAATATTACACCTGTGCACAAAGATGTATTACACCAGGAACCAGGGTGAGAAATCTTGCTTAAATGCCACAGATGTAGGTCACCATTCAAATTGCAATTATGCTATTAAGATAGATGATATTGTAGTTCAGTGCAATCATATTATTAATATAGATGGTATTGTAGTTCGTTGATGGCTCGTTCCTAAAGGGAAAGGATGGTATTGGTTATGTGGAGAAAATGCTTATAAGACTCTACCCCCCAACTGGAAGGGGGAATGCACCTTAGGTGCTGTAATACCCAATTTTAACCAGCCTGTCTAAAGTGGTATTACGAAAGTGAATGGCTCTAGACATGTTATTGTCATCACAAGGAGGGGTTTGTTCCATAATCAATGAAAGCTGTTGTTCCTATATAGACCAAAGTGGCAGAATCGAAACAGATCTGGAGGAAATTTGGAAACAAACCAAGACATTTCATGAAATGGCCATGGATGACACCTCCTGGTGTTTTGAAGAAATATGGAAAATGTTGACTTCATGGTTACCCAATCTCTCCTGGTTGAGGCAACTGGTTGCAGGAATATTGATGGTAATTATTTTAGTATTGATTACTTGAGGTATGATACAATGTTCCCTCTGGTGTTGTAAATGGTCTATGTTTGGAAAAGGAATAAAATTAAGCACCACGTAGAACTGGGAAATTATTTCAAAAAGAATTTTCATGGTAATGGTAATATACAAGATGTTGCAAAAGAATTTGCAAAAGGAGAGATAAAGGGAGGAATTTGAGACAAGGGGCACAAAATCCCAAAAGAGAAAATAGAAAACTTTAGAATTAGATGTAAGTAATGTTAAGTTTGATGGCTTTGTAACAGTAGCAATGGAAAATTACTGAGGTGCATGATACATAGAGAAAAAAAATAGAGTACAGCTAGAGAACATACTGAGAATTCCCACAAGATAAATCGTTATAGTTGTGACATAGTTTAAGAAAAACAGTCTAGATGAACAGGACACAGGGATAAGGAGTATCTGAGAAATGCAGGTGTCCAGGATGGGCTACCGTTAAACTAACTGATAAGTAGGAGGATAGGAGTATTATTATGACTCTGGAGCTAATGAACCAAGTAAGATGGTATGAGCATCTACTGAGCATGCTTCAAAGGCTGCCAGAAGTGATGAAGATTGTTGGAAGAAGTAAACGACCCTCAGAGACCACCACTACAATTCTGTACGCATGCGGGGAACTTTCTGGAAAATGATGTAATCCATACGTATCCTCATGAATATGTATGTATGCCCAGTGGCTATAAAAGGACGGCTTGTGTGGCAGTGGGGAGACACACGTTAGGAGGAGCTATCCCCCATATCTCTCGGCCCCGCAATAAAGAATACCTGCTTGTCAGCTTGAAAACTTTGTTGGCAAGTTTGTTCCTGGAGTTTTCTCCGAATCAATGTAGAGGAAAGGGGAATAAGGAGAAAAAATGAGGCAAATGAGGGAAAGGAAACAAAAAAGGCAAAAGAGAAGAAAGAATGCAAGGGAGGCAAAAAAAGAGAAAAAGAGGCAAAGTAGAGAAAAGGAGAAAAAAGGAGAGAAAAGGAGCAAAGGAGGCAAAGGAGAGAAAAGGAGAGAAATGGAGGCAAAGGAGAGAAAAAGGGAAATAGAAAAGGAAAGTTGAGAAGAGGAGGCAAGGGAGAGAAAAGGATGCAAAGGAGGCAAAGGAGAGAAAAGGAGGCAAAGAAGACAAAGGAGAGTAAAGGATGCAAAGGAGGCAAAGGAGAGAAAAGGAGATAAAGGAGGCAATAGAGGTGAAGGAGAGAAATGGTGTGAGAAGGTGGCAAAGGAGAAGTGAGGCAAAGGAGAGAAAAGGAGATAAAGGAGGCAATGGAGAGGAAGGAGAGAAATGTTGTGAAAAGGAGTCAAAGGAGAGAAAAGTTTTTAAAAGGAGGCAAAGGAGACAAATGAGGCAAAGGAGAGAAAAGGAGGTTAAAAGGGCAATAGAGGGTAAGGAGAAAAATTTGAAAAGGAGTCAAAGGAGACAAAATTGGGAAAGGAGACAAAATAGGCAGAGGAGAGAAAAGGATGTAAAGGAGGCAAAGGAGAGGAAAGGACACAAAGGAGGCAAAGGAGACAAATGAGGCAAAGGAGAGAAAAGGAGGTAAAGGAGGCAATGGAGGGTAAAGAGAGAAATGGTGTGAAAAGGATGCAAGGGAGGAAAAGGAGATAAAAAGATAGAAAAGCAGAGAAAAGGAGGCAAAGGCGAGAAAAGGATGCAAAGGAGGCAAAAGAGGCAATGGCGCGGCAAAGAAGAGTGTCCTGGGTTCAGTAGTAGCAGTCATTTTTCTCCTTCTTAGTAGCTGGTGCAGCACTGCATTTTTGACTTTCAGCCTGGGAACAACACTGATAACACCGATGTTTTTAGTTGTTGCTCAGAAATGTTTACTCTGACCAAGGTCTTTCTGAGTCTCATGATCTGCCAGGGAGGAGGGGAAGCTGGGAAGAAGCAGAGAAAGGACACCTGACCCAAACTAGCCAAAGAAGTATTCCATACCACGGCACGTCATGCCTAGTATATAAACAGGGGGCAGTTACCCAGAAAGACTAGATCACTGCTCAGGTCGGGCTATGTATTGGTCGGCAGGTTGTGAGCAGTTGTATTCTCTTCCCTTGTTATTTCCCTTATCATTATTATTATTTGTGGTAGCAGTAGTGGGTTTGTGTTATACTTTAGTTACTAGACTGTTCTTATTTCAACCTGTGGGTGTTAAATTCTTTTGATTCTCTTCCCCATCCCTCTGGGAGCTTGGGGAGGAAGGGGGGAAGTTAGAGAGCTTCTGTGTGATTCTCGGTTGGCGGCTGGGCTTAAACCATGACATCTATGCACGTCTGCTGTTCCCTGCTGCTCTCTGCTGCAGCCATCTGCTCTCTACTGCTCTGCTGCTGCCTGTGCTCTCTGGTGCTGTCTGCACTTTCTGGTTCTTTCTGGTGCTCTCTGTCCTCTTTGCTGTTTCCTGCATTCTGCTGAATTCTGCCTGCTGCTGTCTTCTGTTGTCTGTTGTCTCTGTTGCTGTCTGCTCTCTGGTGAATTCTGCTGCTGTCTGCTCTCTCTGCTGCTCTCTGCTGCAGTCTGTTATTGTCTACTCTCTGCTTCTGTCTGTGCTCTCTGCTGCTGTGTCCTCTCTGCTCATATCTACTTCTGTCTGCCCCTTTCTGTGCTCCCGGCTGTTTTCTGTTGCTTCTTGCTGACATAGGCTTCTGTGATGCGCAGATAGACTTCACAACTGTTAAAGTTGCAAAGTAGGTATGCTTTACTCAGCGCTGAGGCGCATGGGGGATAGCTCCTCCAAAAGCATGCGCGCCTCAGCATTTTTTTCCCTTTACATTTATCCTCTAAAGTTATACATATGCATGAGGTTGCACAACACGCCTATACATATTCATATTCTATCCCTGCTTCTTATCATAATGAGCTAAGAAGTCATTTGTGCCTGTGCAGTGCCTCCTAGTGGTCTTGGGCGAGGATCTCAAGATGAAGTAAATGAGTCTTCCGTGAGCCTGAACTTTTCACCTCTAGTCATTACGCATACTCCCTGGAGGCTTGGTCATTGTCCAAAGCGCAGAGCCAATTTCAGCCAGCCTAGGAGTCCATAGGATGGGAATCAAGTCACGGTCCCTACCTCTTAACAATAGTCACGTCCTTACATCTTGTTCTAGCATATACGGCGAGTACAATAAGCATGAACAAGTAGTAACATTGTTAAGCAAGCGGCTTGATCTACCCCCTTGTATATTGTAAGCACGATAAGCATAAGCAAGCAGTAACACTTAAGCAAGCAGCTTGACCTACCCCCCTGTACATTGGTTAACCCTTTGCATCATCTGTATGCTGCTGTCTGCTGCCTTTGTTGCTGTCAGCTGTTGTATGCTGTTGTCTGCTCTCTCTGCTGCTGCACGCACACTATGATACTATATTCTTCTGTTTGCTGCAGTCTGTGCTCTCTACTGCTGTCTGTGCTATCTGCTGCCATCTGTTCTCTCTTCTACAGTCTGCTGCTGTCTACACTCTACTGCTGTGTGTTCTCTGCTGATGTCTACTGCTTTCTCCTCTGTCTGCTGTAGTCTGTGCTCTCTGCTTCAGTCTGCTGCTCCTTGCTGCTGTAGGCTGCTGTATGCTTGTTTGCTGCTGCATGCTCCTGTCTGCGCTCACTGCAGCTTTCACCTGCTGCAACCGGCTGTCTGCTGCTGTCTTATATATCTGCTGTTCTCTACAGCTGTGTGGTTCTCTCTGCAGCATCCTACGCTGTCTGATCTCTTCTGCTGCCTCCGATCTCTGCACAGGAGGTAGGAGCAGACAGCAGCAGAGAGCAGATGACTGGAGTAGAAAGCAGCAGAAAGCAGCAGACAGCAGCAGATAGTAGCATACCATGCATGCAGCAGCAGAGACAGCAGAAAGCAGCATAAAGCAGAGGACAGTGCCAGAGATAGCAGACAGCAGCATCCAGCAGCCAACAGTAGGAAGAAGCAGCAGACAACAGCAGAGAGCACAGAGAACTACAGACTGCAGAAGACAGCATGAGCAGACAGCAGGAGACTGCAGAGATTGCAGACAGCAACACACAGGAGCATAGAGTGCAGAGAGCAGAAGGGAGAACAGACAGCAGGTGAAAGAGGCAGAGGCTGTAGGCAGCAGCAGAGAGCAAAGAGTGCAGGCAGCAGCAGAGACCACAGAAATCATCAGACAGCACAGACAGCAACAGACGGCAGCCCAGAGCGCAGGCAGCAGCAGACAGCAGCCGACACTAGCAGAGAGCAGACGGCAGCAGAGAGCACAGACAGCAGCAAAGAGCACAGGATGTAGAAGAGAGCGCAAACAACATAAGTCAGCAGAGTGCAGACAATAGCATAAAGCAGCAGACAGCTGCAGACATTTGCAGAGAGCAGCTGAAAGAAGCAGAGAGCGGAGGCAGCAGCATAGACCCCCAAACAGCAGCAGATAACAGATGACAGCAGAAGAGAGCAGCCGACAGCAGAAGAGAACAGCGGCAGCAGCAGAGTGCAGACAACAGCAGAAATAAGCAGAGCGCATATCGCAGAAAGCATCAGACAGCTGCAGACATTTGCAGACATTGGCAGAGCGCAGCACAAAGAAACACGCAGCAGCAGACAGCAGCAGGCAGCAGCAGACAGCAGCAGATAGCAGCAGAGAGAACAGAGAGTAGGAAAGAGTGCAGAGAGGAGCAGAGAGAGCAGACAGCAGAAGCGAGCAGCAGACAACAATGGAGAGAACAGATAGTAGGAGAGAGTGCAGAGAGCAGCCAAGAGTGCAGACAGCAGCAGACAGCAGTGGAGAGCACAGATAGTAGGACAGAGCACAGACGGCAGCACACAGCAGCAAAGAACAGCAGAGAGTGCAGAAAGCAGCAGACAGCAGCAGAGAGCAGCAGACAACTGAGGAAAACAGCAGAGAGAAGCAGAAAGCAGGCGACTGCTATAGTATAGCACATACAGCACCAGAGATATCAGACAGCAGCATACAGCAGCCGACCACAGCAGAGATAGCAGACAGCATCATAGAGTAACTGACATCCACAAGTTGCAGCAGACAACATCAGAGAATGCAGACATCAGCAGAACAACAGTGCATACTGCAGAGCACCGGCAGGAGCAGACAGCAGCTGACAGTAGCAGAGAGTGCAGATGGCAGCAGAAAGCAGTAGAGAGCAGCAGAGAGCATAGACAGCAGAAGAGAGCAGCAGACAGCAGCAGAAAGCAGGTGACAGCAGAAGAGAGCAGCAGACAGCAGGAGACAGCAGCAGAAAGCAGGTGACAGCAAGTGACAGCAGGTGAAAGCAGTAGATAGCAGCAGAAAGCAGCAGATAGCAGCAGAAAACAGCAGAGATAGGAGACAGCAGCATACAGCAACCAACTCCAGGAGAGGTAACAGAGAACAGTAGACAGCAGCCAACAGCAGCAGAAAGCATCAGAGAGTGCAGTCGCATAGATAGCAGACGGCAGCATACAGCAGCCGACAGCAGCAATGAACAGCATACAGCAGCTGAGAGTGAAGAACAAAAGCAGACAGCAGTAGACAGCAGCTGAAAGCACAGACAACAGTAGACACTAGCAGAACATGCAGACAGCAGCAGAGAGTGCAGAAAGACGCAAAGAGCTAAAACAACAGGAAAGAGGGCAGATACCAGCAGGGAGTAGCAGAGAGCACAGGCAGCATCAGAGAGCAGCACACAGCTGTAGAGAGCAGCAGAGAGCGCAGAAAGCAGCACAGAGCAGCAGACAGCAGCAGACTGCACAGGGATTGCAGACAAGAGCAGACAGCAGCAGACAGAAGCAGACAGAAGCAGACAGTAGCAGAGAGTGCAGACAAAAGCAGACAGCAGTAGACAGCAGCAAAGAGCACAGATGGCAGCAGAGAGCACAGAAAGCTGCAAAGAGCTAAGACAGCAGGAAAGAGCACAGATATCAGCAGGGAGCAGCAGACACCTCTGGCAGCAGCAGAGACCAGAAAGCACAGGTGGCAGAGAGCAGCACACAGATGTAGAAAGCAGCAGAGAGCGCAGACAGCAGCACACAGCAGCAGACAGCTGCAGAGTGCACAGAGATTGCAGACAGCAGCAGAAAGCGCAGACAGCAGCAGAGGGCACTGACAGCAGCAGACAGCACCATAGAGCACAGACAACAGCAGAGAGAAAAAAACAGACAACTGCAGCAGGCAGCACCACACAGCAGCAGAGAGAGCAGTCAGCAGCAGACAGCAGCAGTCAGCAGCAGACAGCAGCAGACAGCAGTAGAGGGAACAGACAGCAGCAGACATCGCAGACAGCAACAGACCCCAGCAGACAGCAGCAGACTTCAGAAGAGAGCAGAAAGCAGCACACAGCAGTAGAGATCATTAGAGAGCGCAGACAGCAGCACACAGAACCAGAGAGCAGACGACTGTAGAGAGCTGCAGACAGCAGCAGAGAACGCAGACAACAGCAGACAGTAGTAGACAGCAGCAGAGAGTGCAGACAGCAGCAGGGAGAAGCAGAGAACAGATGATTGCAGCAGGAAGAAGAACAAACAAGAAAAAAAGGAGACAAAGGAGAGAAAAGGTGAGAAAGGGTGTGAAAACAACTCATAACAGAGAAAAAGATGAAAAAGAGGCAAAGGAGGCAAACCAGGCAAAAAAGGCAAAAAAAGAGAAAAAGAGGAAAAGGTGAGAAAAGTATAGAAAATGAAAGAAAAGGAGGGAAGGGGAGAGAAAAGGGAAAAGCAGAGAAAAGGAAGCAAAGGAGAGAAAAAGGCGAAAAGGAAAGCAAAGGATAGAAAGTGAGGGAGAAAAAGAAAAGGAGAGAAAATGAGAGAAATGGAGAGAAAAGGAGAGAAAAGTAACAAAGGAGAGAAGAGGACACAAAGGAGGCAAATGAGAGGAAAGGAGGTAAAGGAGAGAAAAAAAAAAAACAGACGGAAAGACAGAGAAAAAGGGGGCAAAGAAGAGAACAGGAGGCAAATCAGAGAAAAGAGACAAAAGAGAGAAAGGGAAAAAACGGATAGAAAGGTAGAGAACAGGAGGCAAAGCAGAGAAAAGCGGCAAAAGAGAGAAAAGGAAAATGGATAGAAAGGTAGAGAAAAGGAGGCAAAGGGCAGAAAAGAAGGCAAAGGACAGAAAAGAAGGCAAAGGACAGAAAAGGAGGCAAAGGACAGAAAAGGAAAAAACAGAGGGAAAGGTAGAGAAAAGGAGAAAAAAGGAGGCAAAGGAGAGAATAGGAGACAAAGAAGAGAAAAGGAAACAAAGGAGAGAAAAGGAGGCAAAGGGGGCAAAGAAGGCAAAGTAGAGAAAAAGAGAGAAAAGAAGTCAAAGGAGAAAAAGAAGGCAAAGGAGAGAACAGTAGAGCAAAGCAGCGCAAAGGAGAGCAAAGGAGGCAAATGAGACAAAGGAGGCAAAGAATGAAAGTAGGCACTGGAAGTACATGAGTCAGAGGAGGCAAAGGAGGCAAAAAAAAAGAAAATGAGGAAAAGGAGACAAAGGAGGCAAAAATGAGAAAAGGAGGAAGAGGAGGCAAAGAGAAAATGAGGCAAAGAAGTGAAAAGGAGGCAAAGGAGAAAAAAGGAAGCAAAGGAGAGAAAAGCAGGGAAAAAGGGCAAAGGACAGGAAAAGAGGCAAAGGAGGCAAAGGATGCAAAGGCAAAAAGAAGGGAAAAGGGGGAAAAAAGGGGAAAAGAGAGGAAAGCAGGCAAAGGAGGCTGAGGAGAGAAAAGGAGGCAAAGCAGAGAAAAGGAGGCAAAGGAGAGAAAAGGACTTAGAAAAAAGGAGGCAAAGAAAGCAAAGGAGAGGAAAGTACATGAAGGGAGAAAAAAAAAGTGAAAAAGAGGGAAAGGAGAGAAAAGCAGGCAAAAGAGCAAAGAGGAAAGAAAAGGAGAGAAAGGAGGGAAAAGGAGGCAAAGAAGAGAAAAAGAGGCAAAGGAGGGGAAAGGAGAGAAAAGGAGGCAAAGGAGGAAAAGGAGGGAAATGGAATGAAATGTAGGCAAAGGAGAGAAAAAGAGAGAAAGGAGAGAAAAGGAGGCAAAGGGGAGAAAAGGAGGCAAAGGGGGAGAAAAGGAGGCAAAGGAGAAAAAAGGAGGCAAAGGAGAGACAAAGGAAGCAAAGGAGAGAAAAGGAGAGAAAAGGTGTGAAAGGGCGGCATAAGACAGAAAAAGAGGAAATGAGATCATAACCGGATAACTCAGTTGCAGGAGCTGACCTTGAAGATGCTGAGCGGAATGTGAAGAGGAAAAGGAATGATTTGCAAAACATCACTTTAGGGCAACTGAAAAGTAACATCCTGAATATGTGTGCTTGCAGAGTAGCTGTTATTAGAGGCTCTGATTTTGTGTATAAACCACCTGTATTTACTAGTCAGTTGCTAATAAGAAACTACACCTTGTATTGTATGCATTTGTCACTTGTAAAACAGATTATAGAGAATGCAAATTTGCAGAAGCTGCTAGAAAATGCTAACGCAGAAGCTAGAAAGATTCTAATATGACGGTAGTGTTGTAAAGCAGGGAATGGAAACAAGAGGATGGAAGAACCCCACTGGTGAGAAATTTTCTTTGGCTTGCCCCCCACTGCCACCAGCATCTTCAACACGCTGCTGCACCCTGTAGTAGTTACACTGCTCATGTAATACTGATAATCTGTGTGTGTTTTGCCTAGTAGCGATTTGTTACTTGATGAGGCAGGTGAAACTCTGCATTGACAATGAGGTGCAAGGTCTGAGGTTGGCCAAATGCCTCCTTCCAGAGTCAAGACTGGGCTGGCTTCTGCGCTTGCCGCACAGAAGAAACTTTAGCTCCACTGTTGGAAGCAACCCAGCAGGAGTTGTGCAGTGGGGACACATGCCATGCCAGACTTTAATGTGAGGAATGGCCTCCCCGGTTATAAGATGGCCATCCTGGAGAGAAGGGCAGTCCAAGCAGCCTGCGGTTGGCAAAAGAGACGATCTAGTCCAAATCCCTTGCTCAAGTAGAGTCATCTAAAGCAGGTTTCATCATTAGCATAAGTAACTATTATAAGTAGTAATGATAAAATAAATAACTGTCGTATTTGAATCTTCTATTCTCAAAGGCTAATGTCAAGAAGCTGGTCTTGTGCGATTTAAGATTCCTTAAGCAGAGAAGGGGATAAAGAAAGCCAAGGACTGTGGCTTTGGAAGTAACAGCACTGTCGTGGTTTAAACCCAGTCAGGTTACTTGATCACTCACTCCCAGTGAGTGGTGCCGAGCTGACAACAATCGAGGTCCGTGTCCCCCCCCCACCAGGGCTCTTCCCTTCCCTGCTCCCGGAGGAACGGGGAGGAGGATCGAGAGAGTGCAACTCCTACGGGTTGAGACAAGAACAGTCCAGCAACAAATCACCACCGCTACTATCAGCTAAAACAATGATAAGGGAAAATAACAAGGGAAGAGAATACGATACCACCGGCCAAGAAAACGAGTTCCACCCGGAAGCCCGTGTCCTTCCGGGTAACAACCAGTTATCCCCCACCCCGGCCATGACGTACTGTGGTATGGAATACCTCCCTGGCTAGCCCGGGTCAGGCGCCCCATCTCTGCTTACTCACAACTTCCC